>NC_058407.1:79335556-79369298 GCF_002201575.2 Neomonachus schauinslandi | reverse complement strand
TAAAATACAACGTGACAAGAGATACCAGACAAGAATGAATAATTTATAAATAATATAGGTCAGAGGAAGGAGGGATCTGTGGTGGGCAAATTTGGCCAAGAATTATTCATAGAGGGGCTCCTGGGTGGCTCAGTCAGTTAAGCATCTGCCTTCGGCTCAGGCCATGATCTCAGGGTCCTGGGATTGAGCCCCACATCGGGCTCCTGCTCAGCGGTGAACCTGCTTCTCCTTCTCCCTCGGCTGCTCCACCCCCACTCATGCTCTCTCTCTCTCAAATAAAAAAATAAAATCTTAAAAAAAAAGGATTATTCATAGAGAAGGTAGCATCCAAGATAAGCCTTGAAGGATGGATTGAATCATAACTGGCAGAGAAAGAAAAGAGTGAAGAAGAAAGGCAGTACAGGGGAAATGAATTGGCATTCATTCATAGATAATTCATAGATCATTCAAGATAAGAAAATGAGACTGTTCAGAGAAGACCCAGAAATGACATTTATGGAATACTTTTTATATGTTTTTAAAGGTTAATTCATTTCCCCTTACAATTATCCTATTAGAAGGGATTCTTTTCTTTTAAAAAAAAAGTTTATTTGTTTTAGAGAGAGAAAGAGTGGGCAATTGGGGGGGGGTGGCAAGAGGGAGAGAGAGAATCTCAAGCAGACTCCCCTGCTGAGCTTGGAGCGCAGGGCTCCACTCAGGGCTCCATCTCACGACCCTGAGATCGTGACCTGAGCCAAAATCCAAGTTGGATGCTCAATCACCTGAGCCACCCAGGTGCCCCCTATTAGGAGGAATTCTTCACCCCACTTTACAGATGAGGCCCCAGTGGGGCACATCAAGTGAAGTCTTCTGTGCAAAGTCACACCACTCGGAAGCACAGGTCTGATGATTCCAAAGCTCCATCCTTTAATTATGATACCATGTTACTTCCCTCCTGCCTCCATAAAGAGGAGGGGCATGATCCAAGGTAGGATCCAAGCCAGCCCAGACCAATGGGGCTTTTAAACCATAGGCTAATGGGTTTACATCTTCAGAAAGATTTTGAATATCACTGGGGAAGTGTTTGTAAAAACACTACGTTAAAAATCCTCAACTGGCCATGGCCAGTAGAAGATGGAGACAGGGGATGAAAGAGGCAAAGAAACCAAGCATGGTGGTTCTAGTAAGAGGTAGCAGAGGCCTGACAAAAATAATCATGCTGAATGTAAAGGAAAAAGCAGATGCAGAAGATGTTATGGAGACCGAGTCAGTAGAATTGGAATGTGTAAACTGAGACAGAAAAATGTTTGTCATGACTCTCAGGTTTTTAACACTGCACTAAGAAAATGCACTGTTTCATGGGGAAACAATTCAATCTTAGATATATTTATTGAGCTTCAATGGCAGTGGGATATCCGAGATCAAATTCCTGGCCCACTGACTCCATGGGGGTGAGTAACAGGGAGACTGTGAAGAGCAAAGACCCAGTATGAACCCTTGAAGGGAGTTCTCATTCGAATGGCCAAAGACAGTTGGAAAGGAGTCAGGTAGAGAATGTCACAAGTCAGAATAGAGAAGTGGCAGAGAAAGAGAGAGAGACAGAGAAATATCATGAACACTTAGGCAATGAAAACCATGATTGTACCACAGTCAAGTGAAAGACAACTGCAACTTTCCACCTAACACAATATCAAGAAGCAGACAGAACCCTTCTAAGTCCACAATATATGCTCATTTTCTTAAAACAAAAATGTTAGTTTTTTTATGAGGAAATGTGTTTTGATCAATTTTTATGATATATAACATTAAAATCATCGCTTGTATATTTTTAAATAATTATATATCTATATGGTTTTTTTTTTTCCAATGCCTGGCATTTCAGAGACAATCTATTATTCTGACTGACAAGTCTAGAAAAGAAAAGAAGGGAAAAAATAACCTTTATTAAATGCTTATATGTGCCAGGCACAATTTATATTTTGATATATAACATTTACGTGTGTGTGTGTGTGTGTTGTGTATGGAGGACCTGGTATATATATTCTTCCATCATATTTATTTATATATACCTATACATACACAAACATACAAACCATAAACTATGGCTGATATAGTTAATAGAAAACTAAACACAGAGATATTTAAAACTATAACCCTAATATTCGTAAGATTCTATGCTGATGTACAGGTTCTTGAGTACTAAGTTTTTAACTAATTAATTAAATCCAAAGTCTGTTGCACAGTTAGGAAATAAGAGTTTACTGCCATCTGGTGGAAGTCTGGCCTATCTACAAACAAATAAGCTATTGCTTGCTTATTTGAAAGCACAATGATAAAATCTTTAACAAATAAAATTATTTGAACTACTCGATCTATCTTGTTCTGGAAAGGATCCTTATGGCTTTAATAATATCCCAAGAAAGAAAATGTAGAAGCAGCAGATCAGAAATTGTAATACTTGATTTATAATTGCTCCCATGACAATGGAAGAACGGTTTCCTGAGGCTCCCATATATCCCATTCAAAATATAATAAAATCACTTTCTCCCCCACTGATATGGTTGTGAACTCTCCTGCACCAATAAGGTGATACAAGTAAAAGATCCAGGGCAAATGGCCATGAGCGTGCTTACAACCGTGCTGTGTATTAAATGCAAAAATACATGGCTGTAGACGAACCATGAGAGACGATGGACTCTGAAAAACAAACTGAGGGTTCTAGAGGGGAGGGGGGTGGGAGGAAGGGTTAGCCTGGTGGTGGGTATTGAGGAGGGCACATTCTGCATGGAGCACTGGGTGTTATGCACAAACAATGAATCATGGAACACTTCATCTAAAACTAACGATGTAATGTATGGGGATTAACATAAGAATAAAAAAAAAGTGATCTGTAAAAAAAAAAAAAAAAATACATGGCTGTTTGCGTTCCTTCCCCTCATGTTACCTTCTCTCTTGCATGGCCCACAGAAACTGACATCACAGGAAGACAGCCTAACAATACAGTACTGTAAATGTTCCAGAAGGCTTTATCTGACAAAGCCACAAATGGCTTCGTTCTCTAATTCACAATTAAATACTTTGTTCCACATTTTGTCCATGAGCTTCTAGCATTGCATATTTCTCAAAAATAAATTTTGGGGTGCCTGGGTGGCTCAGTTGGTTAAGCGACTGCCTTCGGCTCAGGTCATGATCCTGGAGTCCCGGGATCGAGTCCCGCATCGGACTCCCTGCTCAGCAGGGAATCTGCTTCTCCCTCTGACCCTCCCCACTCTCATGCTCTCGCTCCCTCTCAAATAAATAAATAAAATCTTTAAAAAATAAATAAATAAATTTTGAACTCCCTAAAACAAAATAGCACTATATTTATAGTGCTATTCTTAAATAGCTTGCAGTTTATGTGCTTTGTCTCTATAATTAGACTACAGAAGCTTCAGCATACGAAATGGTCTCAAAGCAAATGAGACCCTTCATTTTTCTCCAAGCAATAGCTTCATTACAGTTTTCTGGAAAACTTGGCCTCCCTGTAAGTACTGGTTAAAATAGAATATCAGAAGTATATGTATAAGTAGGAAGTATATGTATAAGTACAATTTTGAGGGTTTTTTTTTTTTTTTCCTCATTTGTGCTTAGATTTAAGATTGCAGCCCCTTAAACTCACTTTGAGATTTAACGTGGTCATCTCTGGATGTTAATAATTTAAACATTACACAAAATTGATGATCTCAGATGTGTATGCATGCTGGAAATAATTGGAAAGGAGATGTCCCAGCGACTGAATTAATGTCCTTCTCCTCTACCCTGCAAACTCCCAAAGGACAAGGACAAAGGGTTGATCGCCTTGGTTTTCTTCACAGTATCAACACAGTGCTTCCACCTGGTAGGCAGTCAATAAACGACTGTGTACTGTTGGTGTAACAGCAGTCAGGGTTTCTCAATGTCGGCACTACTGGCATCTGGGGCCAGATAAATCTCTGTTGCAGTGGCCGTCCTGTGCACAGATGCTTAGCTGCATCCCTGGCCTCTACCCACTAGATGCCAGTAGCTCCTTCTTCGCAAGCCTGACAATAAAAGTGCCTCCAGACATTGTCAGATAGCCCCTGGGCGACAGGATCACCCTAGGCGAGAACCACTGCTATAGATGAAGCAACGCAAGTCTGCCATTGAACCCGAAGACTGTCATGACCTTGTTTTTGAACTTTGGACAAAGTACATCACCTCTCTGAACCTGGGTTTCCTCTTCTGGGAAGTGAAATGATTGGATTTACAGCCTCAGTCTCTCTCTCTGATTCATCCATTGGATTATCTAGTATTTACTGAACATAAATTCCGTGTACAAGGTATCCAGTGGTGAGCCCCTAGATTCCACACCCCCCCACCTTCAGTTACCTGGCTTACAAAAAAATACCAGTGCTGGATAAAAATTGTAATCATAATAACAGTAGAAGTAGTGATAGTAATAATAACACTACTCCATATTTTTTTGTCCCCTTCTCAATGGAAATGAGGGGACTTCATAGTTGCTGAATATATTTTATGTGCAAGGTGCTGAACCTTCCGTATCTTCCTTAATTCCAAAATAATCCCATGGAATATATACTATCATCTTTTTTACACAAAAGGGAACTGAGATTCAGAGAGGTTAAATATCTGCTTTAAGTCAGATAGACTGTGAGCAGTATACATGGGATCTTTTCCCCCACTACACTAGGCTCTCTTTGCCACACTGGCCAATATAAACACCATATACTCAAAAGCAATTCAAGAATTACATAATCCAATTTACCAGAAATGCCTCAAGCACATTAAAGTAATATTTCAAATTATCAATATGTGTGTTGAGAATGGAAAGGCTGAGGGAAAAGAGTAATGCCCTGCCAGGTCCTGCTCCTCTGACAGGAGCTTCCCCTTAATGCGAAAACGGCTCTGTTCTCATCTTATTTTTTTTTTTTTAAAGATTTTATTTATTTACTTGACAGAGACACAGCGAGAGTGGGAACACAAGCGGGGGGAGTGGGAGAAGGAGAATCAGGCTTCCCGCGGAGCAGGGAGCCCGATGCGGGGCTCAATCCCAGGATCCTGGGATCATAACCTGAGCCGAAGGCAGACACTTAACGACTGAGCCACCCAGGTGCCCTCATCTTATTTTTTTGCCACACCTATAGACACTTTCACACCAGTAAGACACATACATCCTTTAAAAGCCTATCTCAGAGGACTGTTTTCCCTTTATTACTGTTCCTGCTCCTTCACAGCCCTGATATGAAAAGTCAGTCCACCCCTACTTCCGCTTCCCAGCTTCCTTGTCGTTCCTCCATCCCCTGGATTCTGGTTTCCACTAAAAATGCTCTCAATCACAAATGGCTGTATTCTTGCCAAATGCTGTAAATACATTTTGTTCCTGAGCTTTTTCGGTAGCACTCACTCCTTTTTGAAACTCTAGCCTCCCTTGCTTGACATTTGCGAATTTCAACCCATTGGACTTTCCAGTTTTAATTGCAGAAATTAACTAAGAAAACTAATAATGTATAATCATATCAGTTTTCTATAGAATGTCAGTAGTTAATATAGCCATTGATTGAAGTAAATTAAGGAAGAAGAGTCACTAACATAAGATCCAAGAGAATTTTGATACTAATTTCTTATCTTTTACAGGACATCTAATAGACTTTTCTAATTCTTATTTTAGACAAGATTCTCTACCTTACTGCTTCATTTTGCACCAAAGTGTTATTTTTCAAAAAAGTTACTTCAAAACATTCATGGTGTAAACAGTCCATAAATTGCAAAGCTATATTTCATTTATTTGAACAGATTCATATATAATAAGTCAGATATTTATAAAAGTAAGAGTAATCCCTATTTCTCATAATAACCATGCCAGCATCACTTACTAGATGCTTACCATGAGCCACACATTAGGCCAAGCACTTTACCTCATTTAATTATCTTAATACTCATATTATACAAATGTTGTGATTATCCCCATTTTCCAGAGGAAAAAATTGGAGCTTAGAGAGATTAATTTGCCCAAACATGGCTCCAAATGCCACTCAGATACAAATCCCAAAATCTTCTTTCCATCCTCTAAGCTTACAGAAGCCTGAATAGCTTCCTTATATTCATTCATTCATTCAAAAAATATTCATCAAATCCAATCCTTTCTAAGTACCAGGCACTGCCCTAGAGGCTGGGGACACAGTGGTGATGTTAAAAAAAATAATAATAATAATCCCTGCCTTCAGAGAGCATACATTTTGACAGAGAATGTTGAGAAAATAAAATGTACAGTAAGTCAGATAGTGGTGAGTACTATGAAGACAATTATGGCAGATTAATAGGAGGTAGAAGGTAATGGTGTTGAGTGTGGTTTAGACAGGGCTCAGCATGTTTACAGAAACTTCCTGTTTCCCACACCTTTTCCTCATCACTTCTGCATCCCCAGTTCCTTATCCTCCCTCACATCCAAAACCAAAAGTTGGATAAGTAATACTAAAAATTCTAAGGCCAAATTCTGGTTTCAAATCCCAGAAGAAACCCTATATTGAAAAATAGAAACAGAGTTGAGGAGAGTAGAATGAACGGGTATTTTCATGCATCTAAAAAACAAGTATTTTCAAAATTACTTTTACATTGGATAACCAAACTTTAATTAAGTCATTTCTAAAACTTCAATGCTGTTACTTCTAGCCACCCTTCATAGCTACCTGACGGTCAGCATGCTTTTAGTGGAGAAAGAAAAGACCTTTATTTGTTTTGACCATTTTTATTAACAGTTTCAGGACAGTTCAGTGTCTCAGGAAGAAACACCTTTCCTCTCCAACGGTTTGAACAATAAAAGCCATCCACCAGTGAAACCAGTTTCAGTGAAGATGACCTGAAACTATCAAGGTTCTACTACACCAACAATGAGTTGATCGTGTCTCCAGTGCAGACATTCTGAAAGAGTGAAGCTAATAAAAAAGTCTAGAACAAATCGCATACATATGCAATTTAGATACTTTACTGTCCTTGACCTTAAAGTAAACCAACAACCAGTGTTCTGTTGTTATTGTTGTTTTATTTTTTTTTAAGATTTATTTATTTATTTTAGAGAGAGAGGGAGAGAGAGAGAGCATGCGCACACGTACGCGAATGTGGGGAGGGGCGGGGGAGAGGGAGAGAAAGAATCTCAAGCAGACTCTGGGCTGAGCACGGAGCCCAATGCAGGGCCGATTCCAACGCCCTGAGATCATGACCTGAGCCGAAATCACAATCACACACTTAACTGGCTGAGCCCCCGAGGCCCCCCTTGTTGTTTTAATTTTTAAGACAAAGATTATTGCAAGGCTTCGATTAATATTCACATTTTAAGAATCATTTATATGCCAATCTAGATCATGACAGACAATAATCAAATTTGGTATAATGACTGTTCCTATAAATACAACATCTTTTGGAGAACCTAATTGCTTATTTCACTATTTCAGAGTCAGAGATTTAATAGCACTGTATCCATTAGTCTTACCTCTGCAGCTAAATAGTTCCCAGTTGCAAGGTGTTTAAATCTGAACAAGCTGTTCCATTGTCCAGCACCCCCGCGGCATGGGTCATGGTGAACGACCTACAGACAAAAAGAGCAACAACAATAAAGCCTAAAAGATATTCATGTTGCTGGCAAGCAGGTGCCCACAGTTTATACAAAGCGTTCGCCTGTTAATGCTAACTTGTCAAATCCAATATATGTTTTCATGAGAGGACAACATGGCAGAAAAACAAAATTCCCCGCAAATAAGCAAGAGGCATAACAGTTCGCTCACTGTGTGCATGCGTGATGCTCATGCCTTAAATGTGTAAATATGGTCTTACTCCAAGAGACAGGTTTCCCAGGCCAAAACTGGAAACGCTGAGGGGTTCTCCCCCATTTGTTATTCAAATATTCATTCAACAAATCATATTAAAAGCTTACTATACACCAGGTACTCTTCTAGGCAATAGGGTCACAGCAATGAATGAGACTAGAGCTTTCAATAAATAAGATTTGGCAAGTGCCAGGAGGAAATAAGCAGAGCGCATGACTGAATAATTAGGGAAGGCTTCTTGAGATGCGGCGATTAGCCCAGGCCTGTCTGACATGACATGTGAGCTGAAACCTGCAGGATCAGAACGAACAGTCACGTAGAGAGATCGGAAGATAGCATTCCAGGCAGAGAGAACCACAAATGCCAAGGCCTGGAGCTCTCAACAAACTTAATTCTTGGCCCTTTCCACATGTGCTTTTTTATTAATACCATGGCCTTTGATACCTGTCCTTGGAATTGGCCTTGCCCCAGATGCTGAGCCACTAGGTTCGCTGAGAATAAAAGTAGATGCTCTGAAGCAGGTGCCTTGGGGCAGTCGCAAAGCCTACATTTTGCAGCCTGAAGATGACTGTGTTTGAGTCCCAGCTCTGCCAGTTCCTATGGTATGATCGCAGCAAGTAATTTAATATCTTTAAGCCAGTTTCATCATGTACAAAATGATTTTAATTCATAGGATTGTTTTGAAGATTAAGTACTAGGGAACTTTTCATTATTCTCCCCCAACAGGTTACCTTCTTTTTGTTAATACTGACCCCCCCCGCCCCGGACTCCTGCACAGCCTCAGATTCTGTGTGCTGCTGTATATAACCTCCTAATGCTTTTGCTAGACTCTAGCTTCTAGGTCTTCCCCTACTCTGATAGTTCAAATAAGATAATAATTATGAAAAGACTTCAAAGTGGAGGAAGTCTTAAAAAAAAACCACTCTCCCTGTGACCAAATACCTACCCATCCTCCAAGGCTAAGTTCTAAGTTCTCAAATCAAACTTCTTCCACAAATCCTTTGCAATCATACCGGCTACCATCGAACTCCTTTGGCGAAGGCATAGATACCTTTGACACTCTGATCAAATCTATTGGTGGTCTCGCGAACATACACACACATTTGTATACAGCTGCTAGAGGTTCACGAATAACTTGAAGCTCACCACGGATCCCAGACTAAGAACTCCTATCCCAGACAGTAGTAGGTCTAGCAACACCAGTACGACGCCCTAGGGGAAACTGGAGATACAGAAAACATTTTCATTCATCACAGTGATTTTGGAGGGACGCTACTAGCATCATCGGGCGTTGGCTAAGATACTATATATATATATATATATATATATATATATATATATGTTGCAAGTCTCAGGGGAGTTGAGCACAGGCTAGATATTGTGTGTGGCACTCGGGTCCCACCCCACCCTTCCAAGCGCTCCTCTCTCGGTGTCTCTGTGAGGGTGGAAAGCCCCACCAGCAGGGTTCTGGAGTCATTCCATTAGGATGGAAAGCAGAGAAAAGTAGACGAAAGCTTCCCCTTCGGGGTCCAGTGAAGGGGCAGCATCTGCCTAGTGCAGCCTCCTGCAAGGTGATGTGGGCACCTCCTGAAGCAAGGGGGAGAGGGCTGAGGGCTCAGAGGAGGAGCAGTGGTGATTTTCGGCATTGCCTGATCTTCAAATAAGACCACGTTCCCTACCCTAGTTTTCCCCATCCGGTCCTTCCAGTAACACTGAAACCTCATTTCCTACACCAGATACCTCTTTGCTTGAAACAACCTCAACCACGCTGACTGACACAGCGCACGATAGAGAAATGTCCCACAGCCCACCTCATTCAAACCTCCTGCAGAAACGAACCTACCACAAACAGAAATTGGTAATACTTTAACATACAATCATATTAAAAAGTTTTCATATCAAGTCAGATGACAAGTCCAGTAATTGAAGAGAAATTCACTACGAAGCTTAACTGAGTGTAAGACATTATTTCAGAATTATTAAATAATGGATTCATTCTCTCCATGTTGACTGCTCGGTATTTTCAACTACACATGATGTTGGAAAGGATTACGATGCAGTGATACAGTTACAGCAAAATCTATAAAACTAATAGTAAATAGATAAGAGAGAAGATTCACAATTCCTTTAAAAGACTTAGAGCCAAATATCACATAGGCGGAGACACATGAAATGAGGGGAACTCACTGTATGGGGAAGTCACTATGTGACTTTTTTATGACTATTTCATTAATAAAGCTTTAAAATTATACCTCACATTATTGCTATCCCTATATTTTTTTAATTCTTTAGCACAATGAGGGGCGCCTGGGTGGCTCAGCCGTTAAGTGCCTGCCTTCGGCTCAGGTCATGATCCCAGGGTCCTGGGATCCAGCCCCGCATCGGGCTCCCTGCTCCGCAGGAAGCCTGCTTCTCCCTCTCCGACTGCCTGCCACTCCCCCTGCTTGTGCTCTGTCCAACAAATAAATAAAATCTTTAAAAAAAAATTCTTTAGAGCACAATGATAAGAAGTCTACGGCATGAAAAATACATATTTCAATTATGTATTTATTTGGGGGGCTGCCTGTTATCTTTCAGGCTTAGCCCGATAAAAGACATTGTCAGGTAGACTTCATGGAAGAATATCATGTAGTTTTGGTGATGGTTGTTTTTCCTGAGACTTTCTCAATTCCCTGTAAACCTATTCTGTTGAAGGATAAGGTCTCTTCTGAATGCTAGAGACTGAAAGTATGCCTCAATATGTACTGGGGTTTCAAGAAAGAAAACATGCTTTTTGTACTAGTTCATCTCTATTCTAAACCATGTCATAACTTAGAGAATTGTTGTGATGTTACATTTATAATTAAGGCTCAGCTCATTGGCATAAACATCATACTTCCTCATTTTCTGTTTCAATAGTCTGTAATTTCTGTTGTTATCCCTATTTCAATATGTTTATTTCCTTCTTTTTTTTTTTAACCATGGACAAATAAATGTGTTCTGTTATTACTTCCCTTAACACAAGATCACAAGATAGTCAAGGGCCCACATTTACCCCTGCTCTTTCATTTTCCTGTACTTGTATAGAATGTCTTTTTTTTTAAGATTTTATTTATTTATTTGAGAGAGAGAGACAGTGAGAGAGAGAGAGCACAAGCAGGGGGAGCAGCAGAAGCAGAGGCAGAGGGAGAGGGAGAAGCAGACTCCTGCTGAGCAGGGAACCCAAGGCGGGGCTCAATCCCAGGATCCCGAGATCATGATCCGAGCTGAAAGCAGACGCTTAACCGACTGAGCCATCCAGGCGCCCCTGTATTGAATGTCTTCTGATCCTCTCATCTTCTACCACTTCTTTCAAATCCAAATGTATTCATTCAAGATAGGTACAAATATTACACCTTCTAGAGTAATTATTTACATGTTGAAATACATATTATTTTATTATCAATTATTTATTATAAATTATTTTCCTTTTGTTTTTTCTAAATTGGAATTTAGGGATGTCATTAATTTTTAATCATGTAAATCTATAAATAATATTACCTATGAATTTCATTTTAAGATATTAAAGAAGTGTCACGAAATATATGCTGTAAAAGGGAAGTGATGGGTTTAAAATGGTTGAGAACCACCACTATCGGCCTGGATGTCCATTAAATCAGGATGGAACTTATCAAATGTCGGCTTGTTCATAGGTAATTATGTCCATCTTATCTCCTCCACCATACAGAAAGATCCTTTAAAGAAAAATCCATACCTTACATTTTCTTAATTACTCTACCATATTGGCAACATTTAAGAAACGCTTTTTAAAGGATGGATGAATTTTTTTTTTTAAAGATTTTATTTATTTATTTGACAGAGAGAGACACAGCGAGAGAGGGAACACAAGCAGGGGGAGTGGGAGAGGGAGAAGCAGGCTTCCCGCAGAGCAGGGAGCCCGATGCGGGGCTCAATCCCAGGACCCTGGGATCATGACCTGAGCCGAAGGCAGACGCTTAACGATTGAGCCACCCAGGCGCCCCTGGGATGGATGAATTCTTAACTATGGGTCTCCTCATCCAATAAAAATGGTGCTCCCCAAAAGAAACAAGTGTTTTTCTCCGTGACTGTACAGTTCTGATATCTGTCTCTACCTAAAGTGCGTGGAAGTTCCATCGTAACTCCAATGCCATTTGAGGCACATCACCTGCAGTCCAATCAGTCCTGACAACATTTCACGATGGATTTTTAAAAAAGCAACTTCCAAACTGAGGGTTGCTGGAGTGGTGGCGGGTAGGAGGGATGGGGTGGCTGGGTGATAGACATTGGGGAGGGTATGTGCTATGGTGAGCGCTGTGAATTGTGCAAGACTGTTGAATCCCAGATCTGTACCTCTGAAACAAATAATGCAATATATGTTGAGAAGAAAAAAAAAAGAAGAAGATAGCAGGAGGGGAAGAATGAAGGGGGGGCGGAGGGGGAGACAAACCATGAGACACGATGGACTCTGAAAAATAAACTGAGGGTTCTAGAGGGGAGGGGGTTGGGGGGATGGGTTAGTCTGGTGATGGGTATTAAAGAGGGCACGTTCTGCATGGAGCACTGGGTGTTGTGCACAAACAATGAATCATGGAACACTTCATCTAAAACTAATGATGTAATGTATGGTGATTAACATAACAAAAATTTTTTTAAAAAGCAACCTCTATATATTCCCTTATTAGATGAGAAAGAAAGAGACAGGAAAAGACATACCCCAGAGAGGATAGGTAAAGGAAGTAGCAACATTTCAAATTGATCACAGTAACAAAGAGGTACAAGTTAGTCCACAAATACTATTGTGTTATGGGTTTATCATAAATGATGCATATAACAATAAAATAATCAGCCTAGTAAATCTTGTCTTTTTTATATAAATATTTATTAAAATCCAAAAAATATTTGCACACCTCTATTTCCCAGAGTGCTTTAGAACTGGTAGCAGAAGTAGCTGACTGACGCAAGGTTGTCCGAAGGAAGATGTGCTGTTTTTTCTCATATTCGTCACAAGTCAGAAACTTCTCTTGTTCCGCATGAAACAATCTAACAACATCACCCTAGGAAAGCAGGAAGAGAACACTGTATTTCCAAGAGAAGTCTGAACAAATAGACATAAGAAGCAGATGTCTCCTGGTTTTGATACTCTGGGCCCTTCTGCTACTTTCTTGGCTTTTAATGATTATCTATACATGTCAAACTATAGAGAAGAAAACTCAATGAAACACTCATAGTGACTATGTTAAGGTTTATAATCATCTTCTGAACTATGAATACTACTGAATACACAAGTTTTGCATCCAGAAGTTTAGTAAGACTACTTTCAATTCTTCTAGCAAATGTTCCCTGTAGCACATACTTACTCCTTTTAGTACATCCTCTCGATAGGAACTATATTTCATGAATAAAGTGATTTTCCAGCTAGTGTTGCAATTAACGGCATTCACCTATTAATGAAGAATGTGAAATTGTAAAACTGATTCCATTTTATACCAGAAATTATTCCTCCAACTAGTAAAAAAGAGAAAAAAGATAACTCTGGACAACGAAGTAGGTACCTCAACACAAACACCATCCAAAAATAGTAATCACTATCTACACAGATCCTAGGAATATTAATTAGCATAATCACGTTCATGACAACAATGAATGAAGCTGTGACTTTTTTTTCCCTCTCATGATAAAAATAAACAAATTCATTTTCTTTCCTCCTGAACTCACCTCCTTACATCCCGGATTATCGAGAAGCTCTATGTTGCTGGCATGCAGTGGTTGTCCTGCGTTCACAGGCATCAAAACAACTTTATCACCCACGACAATCTAGGAATCAGAAATAAGTTGCAACTGAGACACCGAGCACATCTGTGGTGCTATACCTGAAGCTAGAAATAACTGCAGGGAAGTCCAGTCATTGACCTAACACCTGGTCTGGCTTCCACACAAATCTTAGCTCAATTCTTTTTCTCTTTGAATAAAATATTTTCTGATAAATGATCATGTAGTCATGTTTCAGAGTGCCTAGCAGCCTGGATTCATAAAACTAGTGTGGACCCTTTTCTTATTAGTCCCCCATTTCAGTAAGAACTTTTTCAATGTCAATAAATAGGACGTTACCCCTGCACCCCGGGTCTTATGCCGTGAGCGCAGCAGCAGAGCAAGTGAATACATCTGCCACAATCAATCTGCCTAAATAGTAGAAGCACATCAAGTGCAAGCAGAAAGTGTTACTCATTTGTATTATCTATGGGATTAAAAACAAGTCTGTTAAATTTGAAATTTCCCATCATCCCAGAAATACATTAAACATTCTAATGTCACCTGGATCCAGGAAATGCCCAATTAGGAATGACCTTGTAGAAATATGCTTATTGTTTGGTCCTTGAGCATCTGGTTCACTCTTATTTTAAACATCCCAAACTAATATTGCTCTTTAAACTTTGATGTTCAGTTTTAAATTAAAAAAAAAATTTAACTTAAAATTTTTTTAATTAGGAGGTGCCTGGCTGGCTCAGGTGGTAAAGCATGCAACTCTTGATCTCAGGGGAGTAGAGATTACTGAAAAAAAAAATAAAATATATATAAAAATTTTTTTAGTTGGCTTTGGGAGAAATGCTCCAGAGAAGTAAGTCGAAGTTGATTTTTCATTTATGTTATCATTAACAATGTCCAATTTATCTTCAAGAATTTATATTCATAACTCAAATTGTGGGAAATGAAGTTATGTTTTCTTTTTTAAAAAAAAAAAAAGATTTTATTTATGTATTTGTCAGAGAGAGAGAGCACAAGCAGGGGGAGTGGCAGGCAGAGGGAGAAGCAGGTTCCTCGCTGACAAGGAGCCCCTTGCAGAACTCGATCCCAGGACCCTGGCATCATGACCTGAGCTGAAGGTAGACGCCCAAATGCCTGAGCCACCTAGGTGTCCCTAAGTTATGCTTTCTTAATGGTAATAATGAACAGTTTAATTTTAGAGTTACTAAAGTTTCTCTTGTTACAACCCATTAGAAGACTTATGACTGTATGGGGTGCCTAGGTGGCTCAGTCGCTTAAGCCTCTGACTCTTGATTTCAGCCCAGGTCATGATCTCAAGGTCCTAGGATTGAGTCCTACACTGGGGTCCATGCTGATCGCAGAGCCTGCTGTCCCTCTCCCTCTGTTCTTCTTTGTACTCCCTCTCTCTCTCTCAAATAAATAAAATCTTTTTTAAAAAAAAGACTTATTACTATATAAGACCTACACTCTCAATTCTCATATAGAATTGCTCACCATCTCAGAAATGAAAACTAATACCTTCTCTTTGCATATTTCTTACTGAGTATTAGAGTACATTAGTTTGACAGATAACTGAAAAATTAGGCCTCAGAAAATAAGAATAAACAAAACTTCTCTTCCCTTAACCTAGACCTAGACTTTCAAGAACATAATTTCATATTTCCAGTATGAATTAAGCCTTTATGTGTTATATACAGGAGTCTACATTTACACAAAGTACTGTTGTCACAAACTATGATAAAGAAGCCTCAAGATCACTATTCGAGCAAAGGGAAGTTGTTCTTAGGTTTGCAGAAGTAGCTTCTACTGCTTACAGGATTGGTCTCTATTCATCACCTGCCTTTCAAGTCCATCATCAGTCGGGTGCTGGGGCTGTGACTCACCAAAGCCATCATAGAAGCTCTCTATGCACAGATAAGGGAATATCATCAAGAAACATGAAGTGAGAGGGTGAGGGGGCAGAGCCAGGCTCTCTTTGTGTAAAAAAGGGAGAGAGGGAGGGAGTAAGAGTACATGCATCAGAAATCTTTCCAGGGGTTTACTCTGGTACAGGGGACAGACAATGGGGAAATGGAAAAAAGGATAAGAGACTTTAAGCAATACATCTTTATATTGTTTTCTTCGAACCAAAATTGGTAAGTATTTTTAAAAATTAAATATAAGCAAAAACATATAAACTCACCATGACATAAACATATTTCCAACATCCCCTTCCAAAACACACACACACACACACACACAGACACTTATTGCACATGATACCAAGGCAGCTCCAACTCTCAGGGCCAGACAGAAATCTATGTAGCCATTCATACTACAAATACTGGGACTTAATACACATCCTGCCCATGCTGCGTCTGATCTTCCAATTTCTTTTTTTTTTTTTAAGATTTTATTTATTTATTTGACAGAAAGAGAGACAGCGAGAGAGGGAACACAAGCAGGGGGAGTGGGAGAGGGAGAAGCAGGCTTCTCGCAGAGCTGAGAGCCCGATGCGGGGCTCGATCCCAGGACCCTGGGATCATGACCTGAGCCGAAGGCAGCCACTTAACCGACTGAGCCACCCAGGTGCCCCTGATCTTCCAATTTCTTAAAGGACAATTGGATTTGGTCTACAATGTCATTCTTGTCTGCATCGTAAAATATTAGCCAATAAGCTGCTAAATATAATGATATATTCTAGCTATGTCCTTCCAATTAAAAGAATATTTTTGTTTGCACCTATATCCACTATATCTTACTATTTTACTATAGTTTTCTGTAAGCTTTGGGTCAATCCGTATGTCATATTTATTTCAAAACACCGCCTAGAAAGTCTTCTACTGTATATTTTTAAGAGACCAGCCATATAGCCAAAATGCTCTAAACACCAAGAATAAGAACGGTATTCACAAAGAGGATCTAACATTAACTCACTAATTTCCAAGTCCTCAGTCTTGTTCTTGACAACAGTTACTTTGACTAACCAAGGTGAAAAAAAAATCTTGCAGATGGAATGGACAAGATGCTAATCAAAAGAAATAAAAAGAACATTAGAGGTGCCAAAAAGAATACAAAGTGTGACAAATAGTCCCTGTCCTCAGGGAATTCACACCTAATTAGATAACTTGGTAAATATGGAACTTGGTAATATGCTCTGAAGAACATAGCACGGGGCTGGTCCACTGATGTGGTCTGATACCTTCTGAGAAGCTGTGTATTTAAAATAAGGAACTTGAGGATACAATCATTTTCTGCCATGTCACGCTCACCCTAGTACACAAGCATCTTTTAAAAATTCCAATTCCAAAAGCACTTCTGTTGATTCTATGCAACAGCCATGAAGATCCAAGCTGAGATTTTACTGAAAATAAAGAGTAATATAATGCCACTGGCAGCTACCTTTCTTTGGAAGTGACACCTGGCATGACATTGCAGTAGAAGCCAACATACCAGGGATCTATCTAGTCCTGCCTTTGCTAGAATTCCAAGAGAATTAGTTTTGCAAAATAACAAAATCGACTTGCTATTTGAAGAGGCTCTTTGCCTAAGAGTTGAATTTTTCTTTTCACTGAAAGAATATCTGGGCTTTCCTCCTTTTTAAAATCTACCACTGGGGTGCCTGGGTGGCTCAGTCGTTAAGCGTCTGCCTTCGGCTCAGGTCATGATCCCAGGGTCCTGGGATCGAGCCCCGCATTGAGCTCCCTGCTCCACGGGAAGCCTGCTTCTCCCTCTCCCACTCCCCCTGCTTGTGTTCCTTCTCTCGCTGTGTCTCTCTCTGTCAAATAAATAAATAAAATCTTTAAAAAAAAAATCTACCATCAAGGTAAAGAACTAATGTCTTCCTTCATCAAAGCTGAAAATGAAAAATTAACCGCTCAGTCATGGGAAAATAAATGAAAATGAAATATTTATGTACTCTGCTATCCCCAATGACTTTCTAACTAAACAACAGCAAACAAGGGCCTCTTTACAGCTGGAAATTTGAGGGATCCATGAATCTATTTTCCCCAAAAAACTACCCAACTGACCCTTCTATAAATGGTAGAAACCACTGATTTTTGAGGATATGAGCATTTTTCTCCCCAAACTATCATCAGCCTCATTCTTACGTTTCATTTCTGTCACTGAACATCTTATTGGATACTTACAACCCGAATCACAACTTACTAATTGCTTAATAGTAAAATATAAGTTTAAAAATCCTTTGAACTTTACAATTTCTTCTTCCTAGCTTACTATACTTTTAAAGAAAATCAGTAGTAATTAAATCACTTGTTATGAAGTGACAGTATTTGCAACTGCCTTCAATAAAATACATTTTGGAATTTTAGAACGATACTTATTGCTAGGGAATGCTACCTATTTCTAGGGAAGAAAATGAGCATTACAAGACAATTATTTATGCGCCAAACAGGGGATGTGGGTGTGCTTGTTTTCACAGCAACCTTAATCACATACAACAGCTACATAGTGGTGAGCAAAAATCGTGAGATGTTCCAGCAAAAAGCAATGTGGAAGGTTGTTTTAGCCATGCTTTATGGAGCACATCTATAGAAGGAGGATTCCAATATTGCACTTAACAATTACATTGTCCATTTTACCAAGACGGAATGTTTGGGTGGGAGGCCCCCCCGACCCCAGTACAACTAATTATTTGAAATAGTTCATTACATTCAACTCTCAGTTGATCCTATAAAGGCATTTGGGAGCAGGGATAGGAATAGATAGAATGAATAAAATCCACAGCTAATCTAAAGGCCCTAATTTATCCAATCATTTCCTCGTATTCCCTCAGAACTTTAGTTCGGGTTTTACTCATTTTCAAGTCTGATTTTCATTACCACTTACAGACTGGGACACTGTTCCATGGGAGACTGGAGAGGGAAAAAAAGCATTACAAGAAAGGGCACCAGAAGACATGGGGTGTTCATAAACTGCATAATCAGTCCCTATATAATTGAGAGTTGATTGTAATTAACTACCTACTGAAATTAACACATATATCATGCTCACAGCACACATCACTGATGCCAAATAATAAACAAGTAGAACTTTTTTTTTTTTTTAAAGGAATCCAACACAAGACTTAAGGTGCATTACATTCTTGCATGCCATGCATCTCCCAAACCTTACCTAAGGAGGATATCATCAGATAATTTATTAACCAAATTAAACCATGAAGCTTGCATCCTGTGGAATTGAATTTGTATTTCAAAATTCGCTAAAAATATAGATTCATTATAAAAGAGGACACTTCTAGGACAAGAAATATCCAAAACATATTTAAAATGTAATCAAACTATTGAGAATGCTGTCAGAATAATTATACTTTTATGTTGCTTTGAATTTATAACATTAATTTTTTAAAATCTCAACTATTTTTCTTGATCACCTGACCCAGTACTTGTAAGGTGTTCTATTTAAGAAAGTTATTTAGCATTTATCGAGCATTTTCCATGTGTTAGGAACTGTCATTTGCTACTTTATTACAAACAAAAATATCCAACAATTGATCCTGTTGAATCATTTCACATAATTTTTATTTTCCCTACTCCATAAACTAGCAGAAAATACTTTAGCAACTACTAAAATTTACATGATACAACATACCTGTATTCCAAAACATATTTTAAATATTGTCATCAACAAGCAAGTGCCTATCTATATAGCTCCTCATACTCTATACGTCTTTAAGATTTATAGACTGTAAACAGCTGACCATAGAGCCAGTAAATGAAATATTGTCATAATTCACTGTTACTCTATTAATTCAAAGGGATAAACAACATTTCCTAAGCATAGTTTTCTCCTTACAACCGTGCTCCCTTCTGATTAGGAAACAAATTCTACCTCTCCTTAAAAAGGTTCAGCCAATGTTAACATTACTTAAATTCTTTCATATGAATTCCAGCTGGAAGATGATTTTTTAATTAATCTCAATTTTGTCTTTTTATGATTCCCAAGCACAATGTGCACTATAAATAAATAGTTCTAGCCTATTCAAGAGATCACCATAAAAATAATGTGTTGATTGAAAACTACATGTTCTTTCTTTGTGCTATCTGGATTCTCTCACTTATTAAGAATTATTGTCTTTAGGAACACGCTGTTTCCCTCTTAATTTTATTTTTACATACGTTGTCACCCTCACTTCTCAGCTTCCAGAAGGGATGAATATAAAACCAAGACCCTTCATTTCCTGCAACATCCAAGGACACACGCATGGCATTCTTCTCCAGTAAAGCAGGTAATCTCTTGTTGACAGTCAGATACTTGTTGCTTTTTATATGCAGCAGCTGTGGGGAAAAAGACATTACCACCTTTATTCTTTGATGTCCTCTGTTAATTACATGTATGTGTTTGTACATATATCTTGTGCTCACATAATCCTGCTTGATGTGCAGGTTGAACAAAGGCACACTTCAAACTTCACACTCACCATGTTTCCAAGCTGACTTTCTTTGGGTTCCTCCTCACCTCTACCCCACAATGAACCAGGCACATGGAGAAATCAAACAAGAGCACACGTCTGAAAATTTTCATCTACTGATAAATAATAAGATAAAACCAGGCTTCCCAAAGGAGACCAGGAAATGCCCCAAAATCACATTTTCTTCATTTCTTGCACAGACACAAAACCAGAATATGCTAAAAAATAACCAAGAAACTAAAATAATGCACCAAACCTCTTAGTATCATGAACTATCCTTGCCATGGACAGCCCCACTTCTTCCTCTGTGAAGAGGCGGGCTTTGCATCCCAAATAATTCCTGCAGGAGGATCCTAGTCCCTTCTCAGATGAGCAAAGATGCACCATTTCTCAGACTTTTTGGACGCCATGGACAAAACCTTTCCAAGACATTATTCTACCGAGTAGGAAAGCTAAAACAAATAACCTTTCCTGTCTATTATGACAATCATTTCAAAACAGAATGGTCATTTTAATATCCACAATATAAGAAAGAAATTATCTCGTGAGCCAATGAAACCCCCCTGGCCCAAGCCCACTCCTTCGAAATCTATCTTGATAGAGCACATGGCTCGGTCCCTAACTGACCATGCAAACATTTGTGCTTCCGGTTCTTGACAAGAAACATAAGCTCCTCTTGCTGGCACTTCACATTAATCAAACCTTGGTTAAGAAAAACCCTATTTATGGAGGATTGCTCAAGGGACATGCAACCCACCCATGCCACAGGGATCATATAATCTCATTAGATGAAGTCCTACATTCTGGTTGCTGCAGATCCAGGCACCCTCATCATGTCCCAGGAGAAGGCTGCTTTGACAGTCCTGTGCACTAGCATTTTGCCATTGGCCAATAACAAAACATCAGGCGATATTATTTTTTAAAACAGCTCTATGAAACACCTCATTGTAGTGTTTACTGTAAGGAAGTTGTTAAGGCTATTATTTACTCTATTAAACAGTGTCCCCTTTATGAGAGCTCACTGGAGGAAAACTTCTCTGGTCTTCCTGGGAACATTTGCGCTTCTAGACCTTTGACTTAGTTCTATGTTAAGGACCTCCTAGGGGAGTGCTATAATATACTATGTTTCCTTTACAGCAAGGTGAGCAACGAAAAGGCTTCCAAGCAAAGCTGACCGGACTTCACAACATGGATTTTATAAACACGCCTGCGCTCTGACTTCACCTTATTCATTTAACCACTCTTTTCCCTTTGACCCAGTTGCCTTATTTATTTCTATTTTATCTTATGTGGTATGTATTTTTGAAAATGCCTTACATTCTTTTTGGAACAAGGTGGGGCATATATTAACAAATAAACCAAGTAAAAAGTTAAAAGATCTAAGTGAAACACAAGAGAGGAATGCAGCTGAGATAAATCAGTGTGCACACTCATTGAAATAAATCATTTAATAACAACTCAAGGACAATTTCCATATAAAAGTACAATATGAAAACTTTCCTCTCTCTACAAAATGAAAAAATTAAGCTTCGTGTGTTACATGGTAGTCCCATTAATTCTAAAGGAAGATTTTACTACAGGCCTTTAGAAATTATGTTTCCCCATCTTCCTCCTTTTGATGTAATGACCTGTGCATACATCTAGATTAACTCACTTTCTTACGTGTATACATCAGACTTACTCACAAACATAGAGAATACTGTGCTGAACATCACCTGAAAATATCACAATATCCATAATTGCCATCAAAGAACAAACTATTGTATCCCCAATTTTAATGCAGCTTGACATTCCTATGCAAATGCAAATTATCCATAAGATATTGACCTTTTTTAAGAGAAAGTAAATAGACTTACTTGTATAACATTACTGTATTTCACAATTTCTCCCAACAGTTTCTTATTCTCTGATTCATTTTGTTTTTGTTCCAGTTCTGCAGCATGCTGTAAAATGATTATCAAATACTCAGCTTGGAAACATAGTAAGCAGAGTACAATAATTAACAAAGAAACAAGGTTATTTTAGGAACAAAGACTATAACCATGAATAAAATAGGCTGGCTGCTTTACTCTTGGTGCTAGGGGTAGGGGGACCAACAATTAAATAAATGACTATAATATAGTATGATCATTGTCTCAATTTGATGCTGAAATGTGGCCAAAAATATCTCGGGATGCTTTTATGTTAAAAATCTCAGAAAAGTACTAGGCTGTTTGGTCTTACAAAATTAGTTTCAGAAGGAATATTGTTAGACAAACCAAACAATATAAAAATAGAAGGTGAATTTCAAAAGACTAAAAATAGTTTCAATTCCAAAAGTAACAGGAATTTTAGTAACACAAAATTTAAGTTCTATCAAATTTACATTCAGCCCAAACCAGAAGCAACAGACTTTCAATTTTTTTTTAGTCTTTCAAGAAAAAAATTAAGTAATATGCCAAGTAAAATATCACTGGATTTGAGATTCCTACAGAGATTCTGAATTGTTTCTAGTTTGATGTGAATCTTTGAATTAGTCTGGCACACCTAAAAATTAGCAGCAGGAATGTATTAGCTTCATGCCAGGAAATGAGGGGTCACACCCTATAACTTAAAAGTCCCTTCCACTTTCAATGTGTTGCTACATCTATTCTAAATCTCTGTGTATTGAGTGAAATCACTAAGATACAAAATAGATGGTTTGTTATTGCTGTTCTAGGTCTAGCCTAAGCCAGACCAATGGAAGCCTGGCCCTTACCTGTAATTTCTTCAGCAAGGCTGCCTCTGTGTGGTTCCCCTGTTTGGCTTGCTTAGCTTTCCAATATTGTTTCTGGGCAGAATATCGGTTCATAGGGCACACCTTAAAGAGGCAGTCTAAAACAAAGCAACAAACAAAAACACTGTAACTAAGGCAACCAGCATTTCTTAGATTTTCTTTAGAGCCTAGCCCTGGCATCTCGTAATCCCTGAGCAGAAAGAACATTGAGCCCATCTCCCAGTCAACTCAAACTCCCCCATAACATCCTTTCCAAATAATTACTTAGACTGTTAAAATACCTTCTGGTTCATTAGTTTAGGTTTTTGAAAGGCTACCATAGTTATTGTAATTTATTAAAAAATCAAGTCAATGTAATCATTCCATTATAAGGTACTTCTTAATGATAATGGGGTACCTGGTCTTAGAAAGTGAACAGAATGAGATTAGTGACTTTCACTACCTTCCCTCACCTTGCGCAATTATTTATTCATGGTATGTATCTTTGACAGCCAAAGTGATACAAAAAGTAGAAACAATCAGTCACAACAATTACATTTCAGGGGTGCCTGGGCAGCTCAGTCACTGAGCGTCTGACTCTTGATTTCAGCTCAGGTCATGATCTCAGGGTCATGAGATCAAGCCCCACATCAGGCTCTGTGCTATGCTTGAGATTCTCTCTCTCTCCCTCTCCCTCTCCCTCTGCCTCTCTCCCTGCTCACGCTCACTCTCTCTCTCTCTCTCTCAAATAAATAAATCTTTCTTAAAATAAATAAATAAATCACATTTCTGTCATCTATTCCCCAAGTTTCCACGTACCTGTAATAAATATCAAGATGGGAAATCATAGTGGAATAATACAGGTAATGATATCTCTAAATCAAAAGCTAAATATATTTTTTCTTTTTAATGAGGAAATTGTAAATTTGACTAAACAATCCTTCCATATGCTAATGATTTTGTATGTTTGTGAAATGGACTACAATCCAGAATAAAGATCAACTCCCAACATTCTTTTTTTTTTAATTTTTTTTTTTAAGATTTTATTTATTCATTTGAGACACAGAGATACAGAGAGAGAGAGAGAGAGAAAGCATGAGCAGGGAGATAGGCAGAGGGAGAGGGAGAAGCAGGCTCCTCGCTGAGCCAGGAGCCCGATGTGGGGCTCGATCCCAGGACCCTGGGATCATGACCTGAGCCAAAGGCAGATGCTTAACCATCTGAGCCACCCAGGAGCCCCTCAACTCCCAACATTCTATGATAAAGGAATAGTGATGCAGAAAATCCAAACATTATCTTCATTTTTTTTCACAAAAAACTATTAATTTAATATAATAAATTTATTTTGGTTGATGTGTTAATATTTAGGATCATTCTCATTTTTTAAATATGTATCACAAAAACAAAATTCAGGGGGCGCCTTGGTGGCTTAGTCGGTTGAGCGTTTGCCTTCGGCTCAGGTCATGATCCTGGAGTCCTGGGATCGAGCCCTGCATCAGGCTCCCTGCTCAGTGGGGAGTCTGCTTCTCCCTCTGCCCCTTACCCCATTCAAGCTCTCTCTCTCTCTAATAAACAAAATCTTTTAAAAAATAAAATAAAATTCAGTCAATTTCACTACATTATTGACTACATTATATATATACTCATTCTATTTTCTTTAAAAATATTTATAAAATTGGGGTGCCTGGGTGGCTGGGTTGGTTAAGCGTCTGCCTTCGGCTCACATCATGATATCAGGGTCCTGGGATCAAGCCCAGCTTTGGGCTCCCTGCTGAGCAGGGAGCCTACCTCTCCCTCTCCCTCTGCCCCTTCCTCTGCTCGTGTGTGCTCTCTCTCTCTCTTTCTCTCTCTCAAGTAAATAAGCTAAATCTTTTAAAAAAAACTATAAAATTAAATGATGGACTTGATCTCTTTTCAAATCTCTTATGGTTCTAAAGGCATAAATGATCAAGAAATATGACTATACATTTTTAAAGAAATTTTAAAAACACAGAAGAAATAATGACTCTTTCTATAGTTTGTAATTATAAACAAATTCTATTGATTGTCCTCCCACTCAAGGTACACACAGGCTGTAGAAAACTAATTGTTAATTTCTGGTTTAAAAGTTACTCGGTGAGTAAATATTTCATACATAGCAGGAAACAGACACCTTCTGCCAGCTAAAAGTAGGCTGAGAGACCACCACAATTATAGTATGATATTGGTATCTCCACTTGGCACATGTGTGTGAAAACCAAATAACTAGACCCGAAAACTGTTTCCCTCGGCAACATATGTTATAAGCCCTAGAAATTACTTCCTACATATTGGTAACTACAAAGAGAATATACAAATTTTTTTCAAGCACCAATATACAGGCTGTTAATATCACCAAAAAAATGCTCCTAATGTAATGCAGCAGACTATTCTGACTATCCTGTATTAGGCCAGTGACTGAATTCTACATTGTCTTAGTGTAGCAAAAACACAAATCCATATTCAAGTGGAACTGAACTCCATCATCTGCAGCCTATACTTCTGACTTCATCTACACATGAAAAGAGAAGAGAAAAATGTGTCCCTCTCCATGACTTCAAATTCCTAACTAAGTTCATTAGGAAACGGTCCTTTAAAGAAGAAAATACTTTTGCTAAATTCTAGATCACCTCGGTAGCACTCCTAATTAGTGGTATCTTTGGGTAGCTAGCAAGCAGACTGTGTGTGTCATGGTCCTGAATGTTGTGGCTGAGGTTATTGTGAAGTGAAGCCAAACACTCAGCCAACCCATGTTTACTGGTCTGGTTGTGCTGCTAGGTGCTAAGAATCAGGTCCTGTCCCCAAAAAGTTCACAGTTGAGTGGATGAGAACTGCGTCTACCATGTGTTGGAAGTTTCACACTGGGGCTCTTGAGAAGGTACCATGGGACACAAAATGGCCCACTTCACCAGGGGAGGTCAGAATAGTCCTCCCAAAGGAGAAGACACAAGCCAAGTTTGAAAGAACCAACATTAATTCAGCACGTTGGCAAGGGGGTTCAAATGCACAGAGGGGAGGGGTATGCCACACAGAGCCAATGGTGGGTACAGAGGCAGAGAAGGAGAATGCCAAGGAACCTACTAACCGTACAAGAAACTACAGCCTAGGCTGTGAAATGAGAATAGAGCAGTTGGCCAAAGTAGGGGTCTGTAGAGTACTCTGTGCTAGATTAGAAGAATGGACTTTATTCCCTGGAAAACGTCAAACTCTTAAAGGATTCTAAGTTCTTCACAGTGTGTGAAAGAAGATGTGACCGATACGCAAGGAGACCAGCAGAAAGCCCCCTGCCAGCATGCTGGGGGACAGCAAGGATCTGAATGTGGGCTATATGGTACTTGGGGGGTAGCCATAGATTTCAAAGAAAGCAGCAGAAGCAACAGGCTTAATAACCTATGAGATGTGGGGTGGGGAGAGGTGAGAAGGAGGGAAAGTGAAGATGGCCAGATGAATAAGCGTCCATCGACTTGTGTCTGAGATGCAAAGCCTCGGATTTCAAAAGCCTTTCCATTGTCAGGGCCTTGGTTCTGTGGTCATCCTCAGCAGCCTCCCACTGGCCACATCTCATTTCGTACTACAGTAAATAAATAACCAATCCATTTCTGTGTGGGAACTAGTATCACGGGACTATTTTGGTTGATGGGAAAGAATGTGGGGCATACACAGATGTCTGTAAAAATGCTTTTCTTGTTGATGGTGGTGATGGTGATGGGTGTGTGGGGGGGTGTGTGTTTAATTCTCTCTTCCTCTTTTAGAAAACATAAAAAAAAGTCTACTGGTCTTGGGCTAGTCACATATTTTGTCTGATTCTAAATTACTGCATAATAAAAGTGTTAATGATACCTGCCACGCCTCATTCACAGGACTGCTGAGATTGGCAAAGGAAATCTGTGTGAAAGTACTCTGTGAACTGTAAAGCCTTATTATAAATGTAAGATATTATTATTAATATTGCTTCATTCATTCAGCAATCGCTTCCCTAAGATTAAGAGATGACCAAACCCTTACAGAGCTCCCAGCAAAGAGCAACAAGAAGCAGAGTCCTCGGGCTGAACCTGAACACAAACCAAAAACACTCAATTCACAACAAGGTGTTTGCACCTGTGGTTTAAGATGCCACAGTGTGTTATCGTATAAAATTCTCGAATTCCCTGAAACAGCATGGCAGTGAGCAGAGGAGGCAATCTCTACTACCTTTAACATATGCAGACACAATCTCTCACACCAGCACAGGTGGAGTCTTCCACAAAAGTCCCACATTCTCCCCCCTCTGCCAGTAGGAATCCTGCTCTTTCAGAGCTATCCTCTCTTATCTGCCCTCCTCACCATGCCCTCTAGTATTTCTTGGTCTGCTCATTCTCTAAATTCAAAGGTATATAAGAAAAAGGTTTTCCAGGGCACCTGGGTGGCTCAGCTGGTTAAGCATCTGCCTGCGGCTCAGGTCATGATCCTGGGGTCCTGGGATCGAGCCCCGCATCGGGCTCCCTGCTCAGCGAGGATCCTGCTTCTCCTTCTCCCTCTGCCTCTCCCCCTGCTTGTGCTCTCTCTCTCTCTCTCTGTCTCTCTCTCCCTGTCAAATAAAATAAAATCTTTTTTTAAAAAAGTTAATTAAAAAAAAAAGGTTGTCCAATCAGAAAGCAGCTCAGTGTCATCTGTTAATTAGGTAAGAACATTCTCGTCAGCATTTCAAGACTCAAAGAATAATTTTTAAAAAGGAAAGTTTTGCCTCATAGGGCCAATACTAAAAGCACAAATTAAAGGAAGTAACTTAAGTTACTTTTTTTAAAAAGCTTAACCTGAAGACCTAAGGCCAATAATTTTGCAGAATTACAGAAGTTCAGGAAATGTGAGTAATCCTACAAAACATGATATATTCAGTCAGGCAATATTATAAGAACAATGCCTTAGAATTATAACTTTTTTTTTTTTTTTAACAACTCTGGAAGGAAAGTAAGCCTCCCAAAAGTGTTCACTTTTAACTGAAAGAATTGGTAGCATTTTTTTGGCTGCTTATAAACACTAGTGGAGGAAAAAATATGAAAGCCATTCAAACAGTGTGGAGCACATAATGTGGATACCAAAGAACTACCTTTCCTACATGATTCCATGTAAATCTGGCAGGAAACCAGTCTAAACCTCCACTTAACAACACCTATCTAAATAGTTCTGAAATGTTTTGCTTTGTATCTGTACTAAATATTTGCATCTAAGGCAGTTTCTGTCCCCCAGAAACTGTCCATAGGACTCCATTTAGGCTACTAGATGCAAAGTTATGTAATGGCCAACAACTTCCTTTGGTAATGGTGGAAAGAAAACTTTCTGTTTCATTTCTCTTCCCTCCTAAAGATATTGTAAGATTTAAATGACACAAGACATATGAAACCATCAGCAAATGCCTGTCACAAAGCAGGCATTCAACAAATGGTTCTTTCACGGTAGCTTGTAAAATTACCTCATACTGATTACAGGGAACATGGTTGCCAAGGGCTTTATTATTTCCACGTGGAGAAAGGTAGGGAGGGAGGGCGTCTGAAGCCTTCCTTTTTCTCTTTATGATATAAACAGGACGCAGCAGCATTCAGTGAATGTTATGGGACCTTCCCAATGATAAAGTGGAAAGTTGTAAGAAAACTCTCCCTAGGGTAAGGGATAGGCACACAAGGGGCCATTGGATACTCGTAATTAGAATTCAGAGTTGGTCAGAAGACAGGTACACATTCATTAACTGAAAATGTAACTGTAGCTCTCTCTTTTGTCTTTCAGTTTCTCTAAGAAAGCATCATGAAATACAGTGTTTGTATAAAACTCTTTATGGTTAGAGTGTGTTTTTTAAAAGGAGTGTGTTTTGGGACACCTGGGTGGCTCAGTCGGTTAAGCGTCTGCCTTCCACTCAGGTCATGATCCCAGGGTCCAGGGATTGAGTCCCGTATCCAGCTCCTTGCTAGCGGGGAGCCTGCTTCTCCCTCTGTCTGCAGCTCCGCCTGCTTGTGCTCTCTCTCTTCTCTCTCTGACAAATAAATAAAATCTTTAAAAAAAATAAAATAAATAAAAGGAGTGTGTTTTGTTTTGCAAACAAAACTTCTACCTCCCTCGGTCATAGCCTAAGGCAAGGGTAGAGAGGGTGTGTAAGAGGGAAAGAGTCCTGTAGAAAATTTATTACAGGGATTAGCAAACATTGAAGTTTATCACAACCCCTGGATGGGCAACCAGGAAGATGCAAGATAACCTCCTCTAGGCAAAAGTCAGCTATTTTACTACCAAAGAGAGAGAGAAATAGCCTTTTGTAGTTACAGACTTCTAGACGGCTAAAATGTTAGAACTCCAAGGGGCTTCAGATAAAATCTAACCTTTTCCTTCTTTGAGATGAAGAAGTAAAAACTCAGAGTAAGCTCCCTAGGTCGTTCATGATAGAATCTCTAGATCAAAATAAATTACAAATATGAAGAAGTACAACCACACATAGGATGCTTGAATGCCTTCACAAGTGACTGGCCTCTTGGTGGTAGGGAGTGATGGCAAGACCACACTTGGTTTGCTCATTCCAATTTACTCCTGTGGAACACTTTGTAAACTGTCAAGAGTACCACACATTGATAGTCAAGATCATTTGAGACCTTGAGAGTTAATCAGGATTATTTTCCGCCTATCCCAGAGAAGGAAATGGAGACTTTTCTTAAGACCACACAGTTGGTAAGGAATCGAGCTGGAATTTGAACTGAGATCCTCTGAACCCAACCCAATATTCTGTCACCATTTGGAAGCAGGTATGTCAATACAGAGGCAAAATCTGTCTCACTTGAAAAGCTGTTAAAATTTTATATGTACACCTCGAGACCAATTAGACAAATCTAATCTGACTTCTACACAATGGTCCTAAATATTTGAAGTCACCATCCATCTGACATCCCGAGCTCATCTTTGGTTTGATTACCACAGAGGGGTCTCCTCACAAAATTCCATTTTTATTATAAAATATGAAGAATACTTCCTCACAGTAGATGAGATTTTAGCCAATTAAACATTGACTTGTTAAGGCATTTATTAAAGCAGTTATTAATGTATTTATCAAGTATATGCAATAGTAAAAACACTGGTCAGAGAGTGAGATGTGCCTCGGTTTCCATGCTACCACAGTCCTGCAACATAATATAACTTCTAGAGAAATATTATGAAATAATACATATATTATATATGTGTGTATATATATATATACATAAATCTCTACAAGAGTCATAATACCTCAAAAGAAACTAATGAATAGTTTTTCATGGGAAATATGCCATATAGGCATATGTAATTAAATAAATCTTTTAAAACTAAAATAGGAATGTTACAAAAATCTTAGTCTCAAAAACATTAACTAATTCATACATTAATGGGTAAATATTCAAAAACAAATGAAACTTCTATTTTGCTTCATTTGGAGTGGGGAGAAAAATAAAATTCAAATGCATCAATGCTAATTTTCATTCTAGTCAAGGTTTAAATTTGAGCATTAGCAGACCATTATACTACACATAAGTGGAATTTTTTCAGAAAATCATAATGTATAATTTTGCAATCAATTATCCCATTCTCAAAATATCATATTACCACTGATAATCAAGAGTGTCATGAACAGACTGATTCAGAAATCTAAATGCAAGTTTCTTTTCTTTTTTTTATTTTTTTTAAAGATTTTGTTTATTTGAGAGAGAGAACATGAGCGGAGGGGGAGGAGAGGGCAGAGGGAGAGGGAGAAGCAGACTCCCCACTAAGCAGGGAGCCTGACATGGGGCTCAATCTTGGGACCCTAAGATCACGACCTGAGCCAAAGGCAGATGCTCAACCAGTTAAGCCACCCAGGTGCCCCTAAATGGAAGTTTCTGAACCCAATTACACAAATATCAAGTCTGAAAAAAAAAAGAAGTGAATTTATACATACATAAATGTGCATGCGTGTATGTATATATATACATACATATATAGATATACATATATATAATAGTGTTTTATACAGTATGTTTTATATGTTTATTTGTATTCTTATTTATGTGGATAATATATTGTTATGGTGTCTCCTATATATCAGAGGTTATCACATACATTCCCTCATTTAATTCTAAAAACGTTTTAAGATAAGCATTAGTATTATGAATGAAGAAAGAGAAATTTGGCACATTTTAGAGATTTATCCTTAAGTCTCAAAACGAGTTTTTATACCTAATCCACATCAATCTGTCTCCAAAGCCCACCACAATTTAATCGAAGGCATTCTGTATTTCTCAAATTAAAACACACAATATGATATTCTATCTTTCCCTGGTTTCATAGTCCAAGAAATGCTGACCTTCTACAAGGACCAAAAATATTTAAGAGTATCTAAGTACCTGTAACTCTGACCTAAGAGAAATAGCAAAGTAGCAAGCTAGAAATACTTGGGCAGAGAACGTTACAGCTTCGTGCCCTCCACTTGGAAAGTAACAATTTTCAAATAGCTGAACAATTAAACTGTTAATACAGATAAATTAACTTTATAGAGGTAGGCTCGCCTTTTTAAATCAATTTTAGCATGGCAATAATAACTCCTGGCATAAGAAAAAAAAACCTTTTTAAGTCTAACAGGCTATTTTATGCCAATATAGTTATGTAATAGAAATATCTAGATTAAAGAATTGCATGCTGTTCATTGTCTAGATACTGAATTAACTGCTATTCTCATATGGAAAACCTAAAACAAAATCAGTTCATTGTACTAGGTCTTTTACGGGCAGCAATGTATCCATATGAACAAAAAAAGATCATAGAGTCCTAATCATCATTATCATTGTTGATTTATGCCCAAGTGAGACAAGCTTTCTATTGATTACCACCATAATTAATCTATCACTACAGACAATTTAGGAGTCAATGGACAATAAGTTTACAACAGTTGGGGCACCTGGGTGGCTCATTCAGTTAAGCCTCAGGCTCTTGATTTCCGCTCAGGTCATGATCTCGGGGTCATGAGATCCAGCCCGGGGTCAGGCTCCACGCGCTCAGTGGGGAGTTTGCTTGAGGTTCAATCTCTCCCTCTCCCTTTGCCCCTCCCCCTGCTCTCTCTCTCTCTCTCAAATAAATAAATAAATCTTTTAAAAAATAAGTTTACAACAGTGTTTACAAACTGTCATTGTGCAAACCAGGTTTGAAATTAATTTATATGGTTTCAATTAGCCCTTTTTGAATGGATTGAAATGGAATGGAACGTGAAGGGATGGGGAGGGCAGAGGGGAGGGGCGGGGAGGGAAAAGAAATAGAGGACACTACAACTAGCAAGTACTCTTTCAAGAAACTTGTTTCTGGTGTGTGTGTGTATGTGCGCTTGATTACAATGTAAAATATATCTCTTACTGACAGTTGCATTAAAAAGTGTTTGAAAGTCACTATTCTAAAGGACTACACATGTGCACCAGCTAGGGTTAACAGAACTGAAAATTTAAAAAATACATATAATATATACACAAATGTATTATATTCATATCTATATGTATTATATAAATACAAATTAAATGTATACATATTTTACAAGTTAGTAGAGATGTATAATATCCACATTAGATAGATACATAATGTACTTATAATAGATATGTTATAGATATAACAGGGAGAGAGAAACAGAAAGAAATCCTGTGGTCAAGAAGAGAGGAGAGGAGAGCACCAAAGGAAATTTTTTGCTCTATGAATGACTTTGGAAATCTACAAAAACTATCCTTTTATTAATTGCTGCATCAAATTTTTATATAGGCAATTACAATGGAACAGGAAGATGCTGTGTTAAAACTCTTCCTCCTTCTCACCCCCACTCTGGTTAACCTCGACCTTTACTGGAGCACCGATCTATCAGATGGTATCTTGCATTAGTTAACACATTTGCACCCAACTCTACATTCAGCACCTATTATCTGGTATATAGAAAATGCTCAGAATCTGCAGAAGGAAACTCCTGGCAAGATACCTGAGAAGCAATCATTAGAAACTCTTCTTTCTGCTCAGAAAGGTTTAACGGTCTCTTTTGTCTCCTGTTAAAATGCAAATACCTGAGAAGAGAACGACTGAGCTCTTGGTTCTCAGTTGACCCCTACTGCCAGAGCGCTCCCTGAGGGTGAGGGGGATGGGCGCTGCAGATGTGGGTAAGACACCTGTCCCATTACCAACGACTGGGAAGGAAATACAGGAAAGTTGTTTATCGGATTTTCAGACGACGCAGATTGGGAAGCAATAGCTAATCTGACAGATCAAAATCTAGATTTTATAATCTCTACAGGGCAAACATTAACATAATTGAATTTGAAACAAGCCTAAATATAACGTTCTGTATTTATGTTCAAAAAATTTCAACTGCTTAATTACATGATAGAGGGGAGCCAAAGGGCTATTAGTTAACAAATCTTAAAAAAAAAAAAAAAGCCTAGATCTTAGGCTTGAATTCAAATTAATATAATTACAACGGCCATACATCCCTACCCAGGACAACTCTGGTTTATGCCTGTTGCCTGAACCTAATTATTAACTGTGTCCCCTTTCACTTTCAGTGCCCTGGCTTAGATGATAAAGTATACGATCGTCCCAAATATAATAAATGAATACTGGTGATGTGAGAGCTGAAAGCTGATGCAGCCATTTTGGGCTCACTAACAGAAGAATGGGATCACAACCAGAGGAAGTAGGAATACATCCAGATCATTGGGTTCAATTACACATAGACAGAATATTAGGCGCAATTATGGACGCCACTTAAAAGGTGTTAACAGATTACCTGGATCCAAAGTTAGGCAAGTAGGAAAGCAAGCAACATATATTAGTCATATTATTTGAGGAACAAAAGTAGAAACTGGGAAATGTCAACAGAGAAAATGAAGAGTAGGCATAATCTCACTTTATATAACTGACGGTCTACGTGTAATAGAAGGAAGACATTTTTTTTCCATATTGATCCAGGATCAAAGCAAAATTTCTTGAGCTTTTTTTTTTTTTTTTTTTTTT
>NC_058407.1:79252631-79335156 GCF_002201575.2 Neomonachus schauinslandi | reverse complement strand
TTCTGAGATAGAAAGTTCTAAATGTTGAATTTCTTTTTTTTTTTTTTTAAAGATTTTATTTATTTATTTGACAGAGAGAGACACAGCGAGAGAGGGAGCACAAGCAGGGGGAGTGGGAGAGGGAGAAGCAGGCTCCCCGCAGAGCAGGGAGCCCGATGCGGGACTCGATCCCAGGACCCCGGGATCATGACCTGAGCTGAAGGCAGTCGCTTAACCAACTGAGCCACCCAGGCGCCCTCAAAGCAAAATTTCTAACGGTGTCAGTGTATTTATAAGTATAAAGAAAATCTTGCTAGCAATTGGAAAAATCCAAAAAATACAAATTAATCAGCAAGTAAGCTTTTACAATAATGTTCAGGCAGAGGTGGATGAGAAATGCTACAGAGGGGATCTTGCCTTGGGAAGGAGCCCCTTCCAAATACGACCTTCCGTTTAACAATGCCAATTGTGGCTGAGGTGACTGGCATGAAAGGATAGAGTTCATGTCCAGTATTTACTGATAAAAAGCTCAGACCTCTCACCTTCCTCAGCTGTATTTGTCACACCATGGTTTGGTTTGGCATCTCCCTATTACAGACACCAGGAAATTCCAGCCCTGGACTCTGTAAGTCGACTAAACATCTGTCAGTACTACGTTAAAATGCTCCAAGTTAAAGCACTACATAAATATTCATTATTATTACTTCAACTTTACATTCCAGATGAACAAATACAGTTGTGTTTATATCTTGGAGTTCCGGAAGCATGATGCTTGTGATATTCTGTCACATAAATATTTTAGTTTGGTAAGATACTCCCAGATTAAAAGAAGATGAACAAAGAACCAAAGTTAAAGAGAATGATAACCAAGAAACACCTCCTCCCTCAACACATACACACACCACTAGCGGCTACCACTCAGTAACCAAGCACTACATACATACCAAGCACTATGGTAAGAGCTTCACATGCATTGTTTAATCTTCATAGAAAAATGTGAGACAGGTAGCACCACCATTCCCACTTTGCAGATGGTGAAACTGGAGCTTGAATGTTAGGTTCTGCCCAGGGTCACAGAGTTAGCAAGTAGCAGAGGTACGATTCAAACCCAAACACCTAAGTTCAGAGTCAGTGCTTTTTTTTTTTTCTTTTTAAGATTTTATTTATTTACTTATTTGAGAGAGATAGAGCAGGGGGAAGGGCAGAAGGAAAGGGAGAGGGAAACTCAAGCAGACTCTGGGCTGAGTGCAGAGCCCAATGTGGGGCTCGATACCAAGACCCTGAGATCATGACCTGAGCAGAAATCAAGAGTCAGACACTTAACGGACTGAGCCACCCAGGTGCCCGCAGAGTCTGTGCTTTTATACTCTGAAGATGGAAAGGACACACACAACCCAGCTATTTTGCATGTCTGGAAGTCGGAATAGTAAAATATTGAAGAATTGGGAAGTGGGAGGAAAAGAGACTTCCAGAAAGCAGGCTAGATGTGAGAAGTCAGAAACAGAGAGATGAAGTATCAGAGTAGCAGATGCAGGAGACAGGACAAGGGAACTAGAAGAAACAGTTGTGGCATTTTCTTCTCCCTGCATTTTTTTGTCTTCTCCTTTCATATCTATTTCTCCTTTTTCCCCCATAACTTCAAATGTGTGTGCTGTTCTCTTCATCTGTTTCTTAGAGTCTCTCTCATTCCATCTCTCTTTTTCATTTTATCTTAGTTCTTTCTTTTTTCCTAATCATGTTCTTCCTTTTACTCTCTCTTATTTTGCTCTTTCCCCAATATTTCCTTTATCTCTTCTCTGAACTTTCTCTTGACTTCTCTTTCTTTCTCTTCCTTACATGATTATAAAATTGTGCTTAAGGGGAGCCTGGGTGGCTCAGTCGTTAAGCGTCTGCCTTCGGCTCAGGTCATGATCTCAGGGTCCTGGGATCGAGCCCCTCATCGGGCTCCCTGCTACGCGGGGAGCCTTCTTCTCCCTCTCCCACTCCCCCTGCTTGTGTTCCCTCTCTCACTGTCTCTCTCTCTGTCAAATAAATAAATAAAATCTTTAAAAAAAAAAATTTTTTTAATAAAAATTAAAAAAAAAATTGTGCTTAAAATGTATTATGATTTTGTTTGGATAAGATTATATGTTTTGTACCTCAAATAAAAATGTAGATGAATTAGACATTTTCTTATCAAAATTGAACTTAAAATTAAGTTGCAAAAGCAAAACATATACATATATCTAAAGGGGCCTTGGATTTGGAATATAGAAAGTACTCTTACAACTCAATAAAGAACACATACAACCCAATAAGATATGAACAGACACCACAAAGGAAAGATATATGGAAGACCAACAAGCACATGAAAAGATGCTCAACATCTTTGCTGATTAGGGAAATGCATATCAAAACTCTGATTACTTACTTCTACATACCTGCTAAAAAGGCTACAATTAAAAAGAATGATAATACCATGTGTTGGCGAGGATGCAGGGCAATTGGAACCTTCATATATGATACATACATATAATCATATCCTCAACTATGGTATGAATGCAAAATGGTTCAAAGACTTAGAAAAATATACTGGTGATTTCTTGAAAAGTTAAACATGTACTTAATACATGATCCAGCAATCCCGGGGCACCTAGATGGCTTAGCTGGTTGAGCATTGGACTCCTGGTTTTGGCTCCGGTCATGATCTTGGGGTTGTGAGATCGAACCTTCATCAGCTCCGAGCTCCCTCAGAGAGTCTGCTTGAGATTCTCTCTCTCTCCCTCTCCCTCTCCCTCTGTCCCTCCCCCAGCTTGCACACTCTCTAAATAAACAAATAAAATCTTTAAAATATATATATATGATCCAGCAATCCCATTCCAAAGTATCTACTCAGGAGAATTAAAACATATGTCCACGGGGTGCCTGGGTGGCTCAGTTGGTTAAGCGACTGCCTTTGGCTCAGGTCATGATCCTGGAGTCCCTGGATCGAGTCCCGCATCGGGCTCCCTGCTCGGCAGGGAGTCTGCTTCTCCCTCTGAACCTCCCCCCCTCATGTGCTCTCTCTCATTCTCTCTCTCTCAAATAAATAAATAAAATCTTTAAAAAAAAAAATGTCCACACAAAGCTTTGTATGCAATGTTCATATCAGCATTATTCATAACAGCCCAAAGCGGGGAGGGGAACCCAACTTTTAATGTGATAGTATGTCTGAACAGTGGAATACTACTCAGCAAAAAAAAAAAAAAAAAAGACTGAACTACTGACATATGCAACAGCGTGGATGAGTCTCAAAAACATCTTACTAATTGTAAGAAGTTAGACACAAAAAAACTACATTTTATGGGATGCCATTTATAGGAAATTCTAGAAATGGCAAAACTATAGCATCCAAAGATCAGTGGTTGCCTGGAAATGGGGTGGGGACAAGGAATGACTACAAAGAGAAGAAGACACTTTTTGGGGTCATGAAAGTATGATTGTAATGATTGTAGTGTTGGTTGCACAACTGTATGCATTTACAAAACTCATTGAACTAAGCACTTAAAATGAGTGGGTTTTATTGTATGTAAATTACTATACAATAAAACTGAAAAAAAAATTATTATATTTGTATGTGGCTTTTAATTGCTTACCTTTCTATGGATCAGTGGTTTCCCAAAAATATTCTTAAGATAAAAAATAAACTTTAAAGACATAATAAGAACTCATTTTTGTTGTTTAGGTTGTAGTTTGTTTGTTATGGGAGCAAGAAGACTGGGTGACTTGTTTGCTACATAACAGGATTTAGCTGGCTTCCCTGCACATGGCAGCTTTCAAAAATATTTGGTGATTGACTGATAAGGCATACCCAGGGGTGCAGCAGGTAGATCTGGTTAAACCTTGTGAGACAGATTTTCCTAAACACAGCACAAAATAAAATGGAGCCTTATTCCAAACTTTAATTTTAATTTGGGGGAAAGAATAGGCTAGAACACCTTGCCATATGTGAAAGTGAGGAATTCAGCTCAGACCACTGAGTCACATCAACAACACTTGAAAAGGCTCACAGTGAACAAAGATGAGACTATCCAAGCATCCAGATTAATGACTGAATATTGGACTAACACACATCAAATAGGTTAAAATCCAAGAGTTCATAGGTAAAAAAAAATACTTTTTGGTTTCCTTTGAAGGTTAGGGTCCCAGCTCATTACTCTAAAAACAAGTAAAGGAGAATAGGCACATTTAAAAAAAAGGACAAGATAAGAGGAAGGTAAGTCGGCGCAAACACAGCACATGCACAAAAGTGTATCTGTGCTACCCCGCGAAGTAGAAGACACGGGCAGCACAATTCTATGTAACGTGATCCCAGCCCAGGAAAAACAAACAAATCTATACCATGCTTTCATATGCTTGATAAAAACTCTGGGAAGACAAACTATGAACAGCGGCTCTCCTTGCAGAGTGGAAATGGGCATGGCAGACAAGGAGAAAGGATCTTCACTTTGTCCTCTTACCTTTGTAAATATTTCAAACCAATAAATTTTTAAACCAAAAACACGTTCATTTTTCAAGAAAAGGATCTCATTAATTACGGACTGTTTAATTGTGTGCCTCACTGAGTACTTTCCCATTCTTTTCCATGACCTCTGTGATGGAGCAGCACCCAATTATTCACCCACTATGAAAATAGGAGACAGGAAACGTGCCCAGGCTGAGGAGGGGCAGGTTCCTAGTGAGGGAGGGAACAGGAGGCGGGCACATCCCCATCGCAGGCCAGCTGTCCCTGAGGCCAAGGCGAGGCCTTCTCGGCCTGGGAGGGTCCAGGTGAACTGCAATTTCTTTCTTTTAATCTCTAGTTATGCAGCTTAACAAGAGTGAAGGATACAATTAGAAAAGTTCTCAAATGGTTGCAGAACTGAACAGAATGAGGATTCCATGAGAATCACAATGAGTTTTCTGAGTGCTAGTAATTCTTACCTCTCCGGCCAGCTATGTCAGAGTCTCTGTATTAGTTAGTCTTCTATTTATGCATATGTGGTCCTTTGTATGTCCACATCTGTTGACAGTGTCAGCTCTGAGTGGAAGATCTTAAAGAGTCAGGGTAGACGAAAGAATACTGACCCATTTTTAAGGCATTACAAAATAGAGAAGATTCTTAATCCAGGAACCATGAACCCAGAGTTCAGTGGGATTCCTGGAGGTCCACAGATCCCCCAAAAGTGTAAGAAAAAGTGTGTGTGTTCACAGGTGCATTTTCTCTCTCTCTCTCTCTCTCTCTCTTTTTTTTTTAATGTAGGCTCCACACCCAGCTTGGAACCCAACACGGGGCTTGAACTCACCACCCTGAGATCAAGACCTGAGCTGAGATCAAGAGTCAGACGCGTAACGGACTGAGACACCCAGGTGACCCCCAAAGGTGCATTTTCTATCAGAGAGCCAACAGCTTTTATCACATTCTGAGAGGAAGGGATCTAGGCCCCTCAAAAACCTGTAGCAGCTGCAACTGTAAGAAAATGTGCCATTGTAAATCATGTCAGGCTGCCATGCTGGTAACTGTACAAACATAGTGAGTTGTAGACAGGCACGAGCTAAACTCTACTTTGCTAATCAACGGAAGCAAAAACGCATAAAGAAAGAGGATTGTTACAAGATGCTTTAGAGGGAACAGAAAAAAAAAGAAAAGTCAGTCCCAAACGTGTGCCCAGGCAGGGAAGAACTCCTAGGGCAGGTCCACAAGAATCTAAGGGAGTGCCTGGATGATGTGGAAAGTCAGAGAAAGAACAACATAGCAACTCCACTTCTGTGTATCTACCCAGGGGAAAGGACTGCTTTGACCCACCGGAAGACACGTAAAGAATATTCACAGCAGGGCGCCTGGGTGGCTTAGTTGGTTAAGCAACTGCCTTCGGCTCAGGTCGTGATCCTGGAGTCCCTGGATCGAGTCCCGCATCGGGCTCCCTGCTCAGCAGGGAGCCTGCTTCTGCCTCTGACCCTCCCCCCTCTCAAGTGCTCTCTCTCTCTCATTCTCTCTGTCTCAAATAAATAAATAAAATCTTTAAAAAAAAAAAAAAAAAGAATATTCACAGCAGTATTATTCATCAAAGCCCCCCAGACTGGAAACAACTCAAAAGACCATCAATCGGAGAATGGACAAATTGTGGTATATTCATAGAACAGAGTCCTAAAAAAGTAATGAAAAGGATGAACTGCTCCCACATGCAACAACATAAATCACTCAGGCACAATGGTGAACAGTCACCTTGATTATCAACTTGAGGATTTATTTATTTATTTATTTATTATTTATTTATTTATTCATTCATTCATTCAAGACACAGATACAGAGAGAGAGAGAGAGAGCGCATGAGCCGGGGGGAGAAGCAGAGGAAGCAGAGGGAGGGGGAGGAGCAGACTCCCCACTGAGCAGGGAACCCGATGCGGGGCTTGATCTCAAGACCCTGGGATCATGACCTGAGCTGAAGGCAGACACTTAACCATCTGAGCCACCCAGGCGCCCCAATTATCAGCTTGAGGGCCAGCTTGGTACTCATCCCATTTCCTGTACCTCAAGTCCAAAACAAGCAAATCCCTGTAAGACCTACCTTTCAAATATATCTAGAATCTGATTTCTCACTGACTCGTCAACCTAATTCAAATTGCCATAATTTCTCCCCTGGCTATGGCAAAATCCTCCTAACCAGTCTCCTTGCTTCCACCCCTGCCCCTCTGCCTGTTAACTCTCCACATGGCAGGGCGGGGGGGGTGGGGGGGTGGGCAATCCTATTAACACACAAGCCAGGTCCAGTCAGCTTCTGCTCAAAATGCGACGACAATGGCCCTCTGCCCCCGCCACCCCCAACGACCTTCCTGAGTTCATCTGCTACACTCGCTAGCTCACCCCAGCCACCCCACCTGCGTGCTATTATTGGCACTTACTCAGGACACCCCTACCTTGAGGCCTCTGACCTGGATGCCCCCTTTGTCTTGTCCCCAAGATTTTTGCAGAGTTGATCCTGCCTCCTACTTAGGCCTCTTCTCAAATATCAGTGAGGCCTGCCTGGGCACTGCAGAACCAGCAACCCCTTTCCAGCCACACTCTGTTACCTTGCTTTAGTTTTCTACATAGCACAGCACCACCTGATGGATGCCTGGCACTTAGTAGGCACTCAGAGGATGGGTCCTAAATGAATGAACACACACATGAATAACTGAGTACAAGAAATGAATGATGTCAGTTACATCAATTCTTGGATGTCGAATAAAATCCCACAACCTTGGGTACAATCTATATCTTTTGTCATAAGTATGAATTATTTTGACACAGGACACAGACATAGGAGCCAGCAATTTACTGGATCTTGTTCGTGATATGCCTAAAAAGTAAAAGAAAACAATAAAGCAAGAGGAAACGTGCTCTTTCTTGAGTGTCTTACCACCTACTTGGCCTTATTAAGAAAGTGGTTACTATGAACTTCTAAAGGGAAAATGTGAGTATGGAGAAAAGTAATTTTGCAGGCCAAATGTTATTCATTTCTAGATTGTCAGAAGAAGTTCTCTGTTAAAATTAGGCAAATGATGGCAGGTACAACTTTTTGCAGATAAAATGTTTTGCGAAAGTGAGAGATATTTCCCAGGTAGCAGCATTATAAATGTTCTCAAGGGTCATCGAGGCCTATCCTGCCTGCAGATTAGCAACGGCTTTGCCAGAACAGGCAGGCTTTGATCTTAACCAGGAATGATGAACAACAGACCTCCCGTGCTCCTTGCCTGCTAGATGAAAACATGAGAACATAAAGGAGCCCTGGCGCTTCTTTCCTTTCGTCCTTGAACAAACACAGACACAAAGCAGATGTGACTTCACTAAATATGAGCTGGTTCAACTGATGCACAGTTTTGATTGCACTTCTAAGGATTACACATTGTGATGTTCACACTCTGTGTGACTGAATCCAGGCAGAAGACGAAAGCAACCCTCTGCACCACAGACATAAAAGTTAATTTGAGGCATAAGTTCTGGATATGCTAACAATCCAGGGAAATGGTACAGGATTATTTTTTGATAACCCCAACTGCAAAGTGGAACTGTCTGCTTGTTAGAACAATTGCTACTGAGATAGCTGACTCATGCTGTTTGAAGAAGCACCCTTGAATGCCTTCCCCGGGCTCGAGAAGGAAGAAATTCCTGAACAAAATCCTCACTTCGAGAACATCTAGAAGTCTATAGGAAAATCACAATTTAACCAAGCAAAAATTAAGAAATGTCTGCTTTAAAAAGAGAGAAAAAAGACAATAATGTGGCACTCATAATGTTGTCTTGTGGAACACAATTATAGAAAAACATTTAAGTGGCTCTACCTAAACTATACAAAGAGAATCACACCTGAGTGTTTTTTCACTCAGAATTCAAATTTTAGTCCCATTACTGAAAACAGAGACTGCCATAGTAGATATTTAATAAATGCTAACTTAACTGAAATTCAATTCTAAAATATAAACCTCATTCTTCAAGAAGGCTTCCTGACTCACTTCACAAAAAAACCCCTCCTCAGACCCGTATAATACTTACCACCCAATAATGATTACAAATGGTTTATTGTTGTTCTTTATTTTATACATACATGCTAATCTCCCCAACTTATCTCCCAACTCCCTCAAATTCAGAGACTGAGCATTAAATTTCTTTTGAATAACCCAACAGTACCTAACCATGAGGAAACATTAAATATGAAACATCTTACCTCTTTCACCCTAAGTGAGCACAAACAGCTCAAAACATAATCACTGGTTCTCACTCTCTCATCTCTTGCTCTCTCTCTCTCTCTCTCTCTCTCTCACACGCACACACACACACACACACACACACACACACGTTCTTGTATGGCTCTTCATGAGCTGCTTCTTTGAAGACCCAATAAAATATGCATGCAAATGGAGGGAACCTGGAGAATGAGCCCATTCTACTGAGCCCCATGCCCCACATTCACTGAGCTTAGAGAAGACAGGGCTAGTGTTTCTGTGGTATTTAGGAAGCACTGGACGTGAGTCTGAATAAGAAATGAGAAGAAACAACCTGACAATTTGCCACTCTTAAAGATGTAACCTTCTTTCCTTCGCTGCTACTTGTTCCTATTTAATGTGGCATGCCTCCTTGGAGAGCTGGCTGGTCTACTGACACATCTTTTTTAAAGGAGTCTGTGGGAGATTTCCTCCGGATACTCACACCACCTTGGTTTGCTGAGAAAATGACAAACTTCATCTAACAATGCTGTTATCTTCTTTATTACTGAAGCAAACATGGGCCATTTATGAATAATACTCACCAATAAGACCAGCATGAAGAAAAGTAGAGGATTATCAAGGCAATTCAGCCTAGTTCAATATTTGAAAACAGTGCATTGTTCAATGAGACATCAGCTCATACCTATTAGAATGTCTATTATCAAAAAGACAAGACAAAGAGTTGGCAAGGATGTGGAGCAAAAGGAATCCTTGTGCACTGTTGGTTGGAATGTAAATTGGTGCAACTACAAATGGAAAACAGTATGGAGGTTCCTCAGAAAAGTAAAGATAGAGCTATCATATGATCCAGCAATTCCACTTCTGGGTATTTATACAAAGAAAACAAAAAAGAGTAACTCAAAAAGATATACGCACTCCCACGTTCATTGCAACATTTACAATAGACAAGATATGGAAACAACCTAAGTGTCTGTCAACAGATGAATGATTAAAGAAAATGTGGCACATATATATATTATGTATTAGTTAGTGGAATTTTAGTTAACCATAAAAAAGAATGAATCTTGCCTTTTGTGATAACATGGATGAATCTTGAGAGGGCATTATGCTAAAGGAATTAAGTCAGACAGAGAAAGACAAATACCATATGATCTTTTACACGTAGAATCAAAAAACAAACAAACAAACAAACTCAGAGATACAGAGAACAGACTGGTGGTTGTCAGAGGCAGGGGGCTAGGGATGGGCAAAACAGGTGAAGGGGTCAAAAGGTACAAACTTCCAATTTTAAAATTAATAAGTCATTGAGATGTAATCTACAGCATGGTGACTATAGTGAGTAATACTGTATTGTATACTTGCAGGTTGCTAAGAGAGTAAATATTAAAAGTTCTGATCACAAGAAAAAATATGGTGACATATGTTAACTAGACTTATTGAGGTGGTCTTTCACAATATATACAAATACTGAATCATTATACCTGAAACTAATATAATGTTGTATGCCAATTATATCTCAATAAACAAATAGTACATTGTTGTATGTACCTGCTTTTTCCTTCAAAGATCGCAAGTATTCTCTTAACAGGGTGTGTGTGAGTGTGCGTGCGTAAGTGAGAAAAAGAAACAGAATTATTTTGTTTCATTTCTTAGTTGAATCTAATTCTCTTAGTGGCTACATAAGAATGACTATAAAAGTGAGAAAAACATGCTTCTAGATTCCCTTTCAAATTCACAAAATTACTTTTTCTTACTAAATAGCCAAATAATTCAAAATTGAGTAGTTGCCCAGGTCAGAACCAAACTCCAAAGAGGTAACCAATCTTCCAAAGTTCGTCTACTGGTCTTTCAGTTAGTACATATAAGTGTACATGTTTAAAATTCAAAAAAAAATTATTCATGAAATTTGCATTTAGTTAGTTAGTTCTCAATTCTACACTTTACTTTGCTCCCAGCTCAGAGCTCTGAAAATACCCCCAATCACTTAAAATTTTTGTTCTCACATCATTGGTAGTATTGCTACCCTTGCAATTCTTGGTTCCTCATTGATGCCATTACCGATTTTTTTTTTTTTTTGGTAAAGATTTCTTTATTTATTTGAGAGAGAGGGGGAGAGAGTGTGTGTGTGTGTGTGTGTGTATGTGCACACACACAGGGGAGGGGCAGAGGGAAAGGAGGAGAATCTCAAGCAGACTCCTTTTTGAGCATGGAGCCCTACAGGCCGATCCCTCAACCCCAAGACTATGACCTGAGCTGAAACCAAGAGTCGGATACTCAATAGACTGAGCCACCCAGGCGCCCAAACATTACCCATTTTTGAGAGTAGTCACCTCCAACTAGTTGTGTATACAAGGACCCATATAAAACTACCACTTTGGTAGATTTAAGAAGTTTGAATTTGGTAATTTCATACAGCTCAAACCTAATATATGCTTAAAAACATCTTCAACTCCTCTCTTCTTCATGCTACTCATTCAAATATGAAGCTTTGTCCACTCAAATTCCATAAGGTTTATCTCATATATCTCTTGTTCCACTTTCATAGCGATCATTGTCCATTTGCTAAATTGCACTGGAATGTGGAGCTCACCACTTCTCAGCAGGACAATTATAACTATATCCATGCATGTCTCTACATCATTCATATCTCCACTTCCAAGTCAGTCTCAAGACCACTGGACGAATTTCTTCCAACACTGCTTTGAACATATTTCCCATTCAAGAATTCTGCATCAAATAAAAATGTATTTACCTCATCTTGAGTGTCCTCCACCAAGTCATCTATCTCATGCCATTACTTCATTAACCTTTCTCATTATCCTGCAACAGATTATCTATCCTAGGCAAGAAAATACCCTATCACAAACCCATAGCCTCTTTGGCCTTCATAAGAGACTTATGTGGCTTAGTCTGTCATCTGAATAATTAAGTCTATCAATTCAAGTCCCTTCTAATTTCAAAGCCCTGAAGAAACACTTTCTCTGGGAAGCCTTCCCTAATTAACTTTTAAACACTCAATTAATGCTATAATATTACAAAGAAATCATTATTTTTCATTGTTTTCACATTTGTTCCTACCTGAATTTTAGATATATTATCTCCAAACCATCTTCTCACTAAAACTTCAGTAACATGATTTCCAAAACATCTGCAGAATATATCCACTAGGGTGTCCCATTTTCCATAGGAGATAAGACCTTCCTTTTAATCTTAGTGGCAGTTATGATGGTCATTCCTTGATATTTGGGTTGTTTTTTTTTAAGAGAGAGCAAGCAAGCATGCAAGCAGGGAGAAGAAGAAAGAATCTTAAGCAGACTGAGCGTGGAGCCTGACACAGGGCCCAATCTCAAGACCCTGAGATCATGCCCTGAACCAAAATCAAGTGTTGGACACTTAAATGACTAAGCCACCCAGGTGCCCCTTATTTTTATTTTTTTTAATTAATCTCTACACCCAACGTGGGGTTCGAACTCACAACCCTGAGACCAAGAGTTGCATGCTCCACCAACTGAGCCAGCCAGGTTCCCCATGGGTAAGTTATTTTTTAAATAGCAAGAGAGTATTTGAGATTCTAAAATACCATTTCCCTCAGGAAACCCATGGGTGACGAGTCACTGGATAGACTAGGAAAATCACAAGTAGCAGTATTTTAGTATCTAAAATACAAATTTTAGAATCTATTAACACAAAGATAACTATTTAAACTATAGGAATAGATGAAATTTAAAAATGGAAGTAAAGGAATGCAAAGGGAAGGGGCAAAACCTGAGGAAATCCATCACTTTAAGTACATGTTGAGGGACAAAAACAATTAAGATTCATTGCTGGGATCTGACTGTAAGGAGTCACACAGCACTCACATAACTCCAGCCCTTCTCTAACAGGATTAGCTTGATTCCCTATTAAGTTTCTATAGGTTGTTACACCTACTCCTCTGTTTCAAGATAGAAAACTAGAAGAAGAAACTAAACTCAGGATGCATTGGCGTTGACTTATGAATGTCCAGGTCAGGGAATTAAAAATGGACTGTGAGCCAAAGCAGCAATCATTCAGACATAGTACTCATGAAAATTTCTGCAGGAAAATTACTGCTTATTTCATAATGTAAAATGTCAAGCATTAGTGGAAAAATCTGTATTGCAGCCATACTTTAGTCAGCAGATTTCCTAAGTGGGGTAATCATACAGTTTCAATTCCTATTTTCTTTTCTCCTGGGAAACAATGAAATACTGATTATGTTCCACCACGTTCACTACCTGCACTTGATTCTGTGAGAGGAAATAAAGACCCTTGTTCTCAAGTATTGTGCCAGGATTGTAAGGATTCTAAAAATCACAACCAAATACCATGTTCATTTTAGGAAACCAAGCCTGTAGTTCTCAGGGAATGCAAAAGTTAATTTGTCCATCTGTTTCTAGTATTATCAATTCCCATAAGTGTCATCAAAGTAGGAATAAACACCAAAAATTTCATTTTCTTTATTATGACATATGTCCTCTATCTATGACTCCCTAAATAACTAATAATTTTAAATACTATGCCTCAGGAACACAGTTATAGGAATCACTTGAAACTGAAGATGTACATAATTTATTAATCATGTATTCCCCCGCCCACCCACCCCTCCCCCACCATTGACACTGTTAGAATAACCTTCACAATTGCTAATTAATATTTGCTGAATGTCCAACAGGGGTAAAACATGGAGCCAGACAAGGAACAACATTAGGAGATAATATGAACCACTAGAGAACAAGAAACTCGTCCGGCACCTTCCAGACAGCCTGGTGAGGAATAAGATGGCCTATTTCTAACTCCTATTATCAACTTTAGTGTGACCTTATATAATAGTAGCACATTTCATTCCAAACCAAAAGAATTTTTTCTCGGTTTGGAAAAATATTCACCATAATGTTGAGCTTCAGGTGGCGGGTTTAGATTTCCAAGTTCAATATCCAATAAATCCTTGATTTTCATTGTGCAATCTGGGCAATCAAGGCTATAGACTCCAACTGCCCTGCTGTTCCATAAAGTAATATATTGTTGTATGTAATTTATAGTTACCTCTTACACTAGACATCTCTGAGGTGTGCCATACTCACCACTCCCATTGTCATCTCCTTAGATAGTAAATTATGGGACCTCTCTCTTTGGGTAATAGCTCGGGGAAACTAGAGATTCATACCTCATCTGAAGAGAACCATCACTAGGCTGTACAGTACCAAGGAGGTGGCCTTTCATTCAAGAGATCCACTCCACAGAGGTCCACTATACTTGATGGTGACTGATTAATACGGTGACCATGTGCTTTACCTTTATTTCCAAACCAAGACACCTTTAAAGTTAAAAGAACCTTGTATTACATCAGGATAATAGGTGAAAACCAGGACTGTCTCAGAAAAATAGGACATGTGTTTATAACCAATTAGCCCAAAGAGATATTCTCTCTATACATGAGAGAAGAAAGCCAGCAGAAACACACAGAGTGAAAGCAGCAAGCAAAAATCCTGAGGCAGAAGAAAAGGAAGTAGGTAATCATGAATGAACAGAAGAGGTGAGACAGACAGAAATGGAGAAAAACTTGTCAATGACATCAGGAGAAGTGGTTAATATCTCAGACACTGTGCTAACAACTTTAGATATCTTGTTGCATTTAATCTCCAAAGCAATTCTATGAGATAGCTATGAATCACCTTCCACTTTAGTTAAGTGAGGATATCTGCTCAAGATCAGGCGGCTAGTTAAAATCGCCCAGGTAACAAAAACAGCTGAGTCATCATAATGGCAAAATACCAGGGCAAAAGTTCTAAAAATGGTATGCACATTCCAGAGGAGTGCCCAAACAAAGTAGTAGAGTGTGGAAGAAAATGCTAGAAATTAAATTTACATTTTTTATCTTCTATTTTAAAATTTACTTTTGTGTATGTTCAATAATATACACAACTCAGTATGATAGTAATAAACATATATAATTTGTAAGTCAATTTATGACTGTTACGCTCACTTTCTTTCTGATGGGGCATATGATCAAAATGTTGAAAGACCACTGCCCTAGAGTTCAGAGCAATGGATGCCACTTCTGAAGGGACAGTTCCCACGGTCACTGTGGCATCACCAAGACTAATCTCAAACTACTAGAGCCAGGCGTGCAGCCACGAGGCCCAGGTGGTGGTGACCCGGACTGATTTGTGTTCTCCCTCCCTTTTCTATTACAGGCTCGAACAACAAACTCCCATCAGTTCAATTAACTGAGCTTGAAATGTCAAAAGCATCATCTTATACTAGAAGTTTTAAAGGTCCTAAACCAACACTACAAAATAATATGCTTTCAAGCCCAGACATAAAATTATTTTTACTACATGCATAATCCCACAGAATTATACAGCTATGTGTCTACGGTCTTGTTAAAATATTTAAACAGGGAGGCCATGAGACTGAGTAGGCTCCCGTGGCTTGGTAGCCTACATAAGCAAACCAAAACCTAAGCCAGAGTCCATGCCCTGGAATCCAAGAAAGTGAAACCAATCACAAACAGCCAACTAGGCTTTCCCAAATTGCATAACACTGTAAATTATAAACAATCACATAATTGCTTTGCTTTTGCACCTTCTCTATAAAAACCTCGCCCCTAGCTTCCATCATTGGAACACTCCTAGCCACTCTGGTGTACGACTGCCCAATTCCAATTGATGTTTGCCCAAATAAACTTCAAAATTTAATGTGCCTCAGTTTACCTTTTAACAGTCTGGAAGCTCAAATGCATAAGCAGGATTAATAATTAACTATCATGGGTGAACTTCCCTCCTTCAAAAAAAAATTTAGAAGATTTCTCTTTAGACATCTAAAAACTCATCTTAACTTCAACAGCCCTCTTTTTTTTTAATAAAGTGCTTCTTGCCTTTGCTAAGTTCCTCAAAATGGTTAAGCTAGTTTCTCCTGTTGCATTCTGAGTTGAGATAATGACTAGTTTTCACATAGGCATAATAACTTTTCAAATACATAAAACTGTTTCTTTAACGCAACTGTTCTTTCTCTAATTGATCCAAATTCATCTCTGACTTTATGTGGCTCTTCGGAATTACTCTATGTTGTGATAATGCTTTAAACAGAATCCTTAAAAAAAAATACCTCTTTCAAAAGTGCAAGATGGTAAAATGAGGGTAGGAGGCAGCTGCCAGGACTCTCCTACTTAAGAATTTGTAGAAACTCAAAGACAGTTCTAGAAGTGTCGACTATAATTACTTATGAATTAATTAGAATCCAAAGGACAATAGTAGTTACTAAAATTTGATTCTGAAGAAAAATGCCTAAATTAACAGTCCAGCTGAGAACCTCTCCTGCCCGCTTTCCCTTCCACATGGCTCTCTCTTCCATCTCTTTCCTTGGGTCATGGAGAGCCAATCTCTTCCTCATCCTCTCTTGCCTTTCTCACCCTCTATCTCCCCACTTCTAATCTTCTTTCTTCATTAACTAAACACAGGATATAAATCTGTATTTTAAATATCCACTTAATATACATTGATGTCTTCTTTTCTCAATTTAAAAATATAAGTTGAGGGGCACCTGAGTGGCTCAGTTGGTTAAGTGTCTGCCTTCGGCTCAGGTCATGATCCCAGGGTCTTGGGATTGAGCCCCACATCGGGCTCCCTGCTCAGCAGGAAGCCTGCTTCTCCCTCTCCCTCTGCCTGCAGCTCCCCCTGCTTGTGCTCTCTCTCTCTAATAAATAAATAAAATTTTTAAATATATATATATGTGTGTGTGTGTGTGTGTGTATATATAAGCTGAACATGAAAACTTAGAAATAGCCAAATACTACCCAGTACATAATAGATGATTATTAACGTTAGTTCACATTAACTTCCCCCCTTTGTGTATTGTTTTTGCCTTGCAACTGGCCCTTACTTGACTGATTTGTCAAGATCAATTGCCCTAAATGAAGAAGAAAGGATTCCCCACCTTAACACTAGCCTTTCCCCACAGTCTTTCTAGCCATGATGGCTCCTAAAAAATCCACAGACCACACTGTGAAGGAAGCTCCAGGGAGAACAAGATATCTGATCCAGTAGTTGGACTATCCTATTGAGTTTCAGGTTCCATTACGGTTGTTTCTCCAGCTGCAACCCACATGTCCATCTTTTGACCCGGACACATGGATGGGAAGAGGGACTTTCTATATCCTCCTTAGCTCAAAGGAAATCAGCCAGCATTCTTTTTTAATGTTCTTATTAAATGCCAAGGGAACTATCAAAGGAAATATTTACAAAACCTCTGGTTTTTCAAACAACAGGTTGTTGATATTCTGTGGGCCACATCCAATCCTGCATATAGTCTTCTCTGTGATCAAGTTCAGGAGGCCAAATTTAAACTCTGGACATCGAAGGCCATTTGCACCATGAAGGCAGAAAGGCAGAAACAGTATCTGTATTATTTTACAATAAGACCTCCAGTATCTATCAAAATACCTAACACTTAAGAAGTGTTCAATAAATACTTTACAAATCAATGAATGATGCAGACATATAAATTCTCACCTTTCAAAAGAAATACCCCTCACAAGAAGTGGGTAGTGGGCCATATGCATTACATGAACTAGCTGAAAGAATTTCCTTCTCTTAGTAACAAGACAGATATTCTTTCAAAACTCCCTCGCAGAACTCTAACTTGTGTTACATTTGAAAACAAATTCAAATGAGGAGGGTTTTTTTCCTTCATCCATGTAAATCAAGCCACAGTAGGAAACCCGGGTATGTTCTAAAATACATTATTCATTTCATCACTGCATACCTCTTTTTCAAAAGGGCAGCAAGGAGTAGTTTGTAACCGTCTGCCTTCCCTTAACAGCTGCTATTTAAATTGTGAGGTGTCATTCTGTTGTAAATTATATCTTACCTAAGGAAATTACCCTCGCTTTGCAAACACCAGGCAAATCTAGACAAATTAAGTACAAAATTACTAATACTATGAGCTGGCACACACAAACTACCTCATGAAAGGTGAGAACAATGCCTTCAAAGACTACCACATAATCACAGGTGGTGAAGCAAGACTAAAGGAGAGTGCGCAAGACACTGGACTAGCAGCTTCTGGCAAGCCCAGGAACACAGTATGTCACTTCCACACCATCTTTTCTAGAGCTGCCAGTGATTACTGTGAACTCTTCCCACTAAGCCCAATGAAGTCTGAACTAAAGAAACCCATAGCAAGATAGAGGTCACCAGAATCAAATATGATTACATTGAAATAATAAGTAGGAAATTAAAAACAACTGTCAGCATTTCAAAGAAGAAAGAAAGAAAAGGACATTTTAAGTATATCTAAACATCTGTATCTCTGATTTCTTATAATATAGGGGATGGGGGTTAAGAAAAAAACAACCCTGGGCGCCTGGGTGGCTCAGTTGGTTAAGCGACTGCCTTCGGCTCAGGTCATGATCCTGGAGTCCCGGGATCGAGTCCCACATCGGGCTCCCTGCTCGGCAGGGAGTCTGCTTCTCCCTCTGACCCTCCTCCCTCTCATGCTCTCTGTCTCTCATTCTCTCTGTCTCAAATAAATAAATAAAATCTTTAAAAAAAAAAAAAAAAGAAAAGAAAAAAACAACCCTCACTGATCCGACCCTTGCCAGCAACCATGCTAGTTACTTTACACAAATTATTTTATTTCATTTTCAAATAACCCCTGAATGTCTATATCACCATCATTTTACAGTGTGTATACTGACACAGAGTGGGATGAAGGAGCCCCTCAAAGCCAAGTTCCTAGTAAGTGGCAGAGCCAGGGTCTGACTCTATTACACCAATGCAGTAAAAAAAAAGATCCCCACCAAAACCTGAATGCCAAAACTGTGGTTCCAGAACAGAAGTAAGCCCTAATACCTTAAGGAATTCATTGTATATAACAAATTAACCTCTCCTCTGTATCTAGAATGGGCTGATTAGGTACCATCCTTTGGAGAACAGAAAACAGGCACTCACATTATCTGTGTTTGGTGACAGATGGGGAATCCTGGTGAGAAAGGAGAGAATGGAGTGTGTGCCGAGTTCCTAGTAATTGTGTGAAAACATGTTTTCCAAGATCCAGCAATGCTGCTCCTCGGGAAATACCCTAGCAAGAATGTGCCATGGGCCTTTGACAATCTAGTAAAGCCCTTTTCTCACAATAATATTTTATTACCTACATCCATAATCAAAGGCAATAAACTGGCAAAAAAAATGAAACTCATGAAAAAAAAGGCTGGTGAAAATAAGATGGAATTTTTCTCTGTCCAAGTTCATGGACTCAGAAAACACTAAGATGTGTCCATGTAATTTAGGAATACATGCATAGGCCATAAATAATAAAGCCAAAGAAAGGGAATGATTAACACAAAAGTCAGGATAGCAGTCACCTTTGTGGGAGAAGAAAGGGGGGACGGACACAGTAAAGTAAGGGGCACAGACGGGGCTTCCAAGGTACTTGTAGGTTCTAGTTCTTAAGCTGGTTGGCAGGCACTCATGTTGGTGTTCTTCTTATAGTACCATTAGTGAAGACTTTCTTCCCCACTTTTATTGCTTCTTTCTGGTGACAGGAAGTCGAATAGTGAAACTGTGGCATTTTTCCACCCTTGTGTTTACCCGTGCCTGCGGAAGTGAAGAGGCTTCCTGAGTACCTGAATGCTGCTATGACTGGGTAGAGAGTTCTGCTTGATTCTAAATTCAGAATTAGCACACCCACTGGGCCAAAATACTTAAAGCCAAAACTTCAAACCTAGCCTCTATTATATAAAAGGTGAAATTTTGGTATCCAACTTGCTGCCCTCAGCTCAATTTGCCCTTAGTGAGGAAAGAGAAGGGCTATCCAACTTTCAAGACTTAGTATAAAGCTATAGTAATCAAGATAGTATGATATTTGTGAAAATTAGAAGATAGATTAATGGAACAAAACAGAGAGCTCAGAAATAGACCTACATGCATATAGTCAACTGTACCTTGGACAAAGGAGCAAAGGCAGTACATGGAGAAAAGACAGTCTTTTCAACAAATGGTGCTGGGACATCCACAAGCAAGAAAAAAAAATCTAAACACAGACCTTACATCCTTCACAAAAATTAACTCAAAATGGATCACAGACCTAAATGAAAATGCAAAACTATAAAACTCCTAGGTGATAGCATAGGAGAAAACCTCGATGACCTTGGGAATAGTGATAACTTTTTAGATACAATACCAAAGGCACAATCCATGAAAGACAGAATTGATAAGCTAAACTTCATGAAAATTAACAATTTCTGCTCTGCAAAAGACACTGTCAGGAGAATGGGAAGACAAGTTACAAAATGAGAGAAAATATTTGCCCAAAAAAAACCATATCTGATAAGGGACTATTATCCAAAATACACAAAAAAAACTCATAAAACTCAACAATAAGAAAGCAAATGGCCCAATTAAAAACTGGGCAAAAGACCTAAGCAGATGCCTCACCAAAAAAGATTCACAGATGGTATTATAATCATATGAAAGGATGCTCAACTTCATATGAAGTATGCAAATTAAAACAACGAGATACAACTAATGATGAGAATGCCCCAAATCCAAAAGACTAACACTATCAAATGCTGACAAGAATGTGGAGCAACAGGAACTCTCATTAATTGCTAGGGAATGCAAAATGGTACAGCCACTTTAAAAGACCATTTGGCGGTTTCTTACAAAACTAAACATATCCTTAACATCTGATCCTGAAATCATGTTCCTTGGTATTTACCCAAATGAATTGAAAATCTATGTCCACACAAAATCTGCACACCAATGACTATGGCAGCTCTATTTATTAAAAGGCGAAAGATTTATGTGATCTGAAGAGAAACCAGAGTATGGCAGCTCTATTTATAATTGCCAACATTTAGAAGCAACCAATATGTCCTTCGGTAGATGAATGGATAAAGAAACTGTGGCACATCCAGACAATGCACTGTTATTCAGCACTAAAAAGAAATGAGCTCTCAAGCCATGAAAAGACTTGGAGGACCCTTAATTGCATATACTAAGTAAAAGAAGTCAATCTGAAAAGGCTATATACTGTATGACTTCAATTACATGGCACTCTGAAAAAGGCAAGAGGCTAGAATGGGAGAAAATATTTGCAAATCATGTATCTAACAAGAGAGTAATATCCAAAATATATAAGGAATTCATGCAACTCAATAGCAAAAAGAGAAAAGAAAAAAAACCAATCTGATTAAAAAAAACGAGCAGAGAATCTAAATAGACATTTTCCCAAAGAAGACACATAAATGGCCAAAAGGCACATGAAAAGGTGCTCCACATCACTAGTCATCAGGGAAATGCAAATCAAAACCACAATGAGGTATCACCTCACACCTGTTAGATGGCTACCAAAAACACAAGCAATAACAAGTGTTGGTGAGGATGGGGAGAAAAGGAACTATTGTGCACCGTTGGTGGAAATGTAAATTGGTACAGCCACTATGTAAAACAGTTTGTAGGTTCCTCAAAAAATTAAAGATAGAACTACCAGGGTGTCTGTGTCACTCAGTTGGTTAAGCATCCAACTCTCAGCTCAGGTCATGATCTCAGGGTCGTGGGATGGAGCCCTGCCCTCAAACCTTGCACTCAGCGGGGCATCTGCCTGAGATTCTCTCTCCCTCTCCCTCTCCCTCTGCCCCTCCCCCAACCCCACGCATGCTCTCCCTCTCTCTATATATAGAATAGTAAATAAATCTTTAAAAATAAAATAGAACTACCATATGTGATCCAGCAATCTCACTTCTGGATATATATCTGTAAGAAACAAAATCACTCTTTAAGAGATATCTGCACTCCCATTCACTGCATTATTTATAATATACAAGAAATGGAAACAACTTGTCTATCAACAGATGAACAGATTTTAAAAATGTGATATATATCACATACAATGGAATGTTATTGAAATGGAGCATTAATGGCATATATGATGGAGTATTATTCAACCATTAAAAAGGAAGGGAATCTTGCCATTTGTGGTAATAAGGACGAACTTTGAGGACGTTATGCTAAGTGAAATAAGTCAGACAGAGAAAAACAAATACTGTACAATCTCACTTACATGTGAAGTTTAAAAACACTGAACCCATAGAAACAGAAAACAGATTCGTGGTGGCTGTGCTGGGAGGGGGTTAGGGAGAGTACATGAAGTCAGTCAAAAGGCACAAACTTCCAGTTATAAGATAAGTAAGTTCTCTACATGTAATGTACAGCATGATGACTATAGTTAACAATATGTATTGTATATTTGAAAGTTGCTAAGAAAGTAAATCTTAAAAGTGCTCATGACAAGAGGGTCACCTGGCTGGCCCAGTTGGTGGAGTATGTGACTCTTGATCTCAGGGTTATAAGTACAAGCCCCACTTTAAAAGGATAAAATCTTGGGGCACCTGGGTGGCTCAGTCAGTTGAGTGTCCGACTCTTGGTTTCAGCTCAGGTCATGATCTCGGGGTCGTGGGATCGAGCCCCACACTAGGCTCTATGCTCAGCGTGAAGCCTGCTTGAGATACTCTCTGTCCCTCTCCCTCTGCCCCTCCCCCAACTCGCACTTGCTCTCTCCCTCTCAAATAAATAAAATCTTTTAAAAAATCTTTTAAAAAAAGTTCTCATCACAAGAAAAAAAAATTGTAACTATGTGAGGTAATGAATGTTAACTAAACTTACTATGGTAATCATTTTGATATATATATATACACACATCCAATCATTATGTTGTACACCTTAAACTAATGCAATGTTGTATGTCAATTACATCTTAATAAAACTGAGCAGAAAAGGATCAGGGGTTGACAGGTTTATAATGGAAGGAAGGATGAGTAAGTAGAGCACAGAAGATTTTTAGGGCACAGAAACTACTGTGTGGTAGTATAATGGTAGATACACATCACTATACATTTGTCAAACCCCACAGAACATACACCTGCAAGAGTGAACCTTAGTGTAAAGTGTGGACTTTGGGTGATAATGATATGTCAATATAGGTTCATGAATTGTAACAAATGTACCACTCTTGGTAGTGGATGCTGACAGTGGGGGATGCTATGCATGTGAGGGAGCAAGGGGTATAATGGGACTTCTCTGTACTTTGCACTCAATTTTGCCGTGAACCTAAAACTGCTCTAAAAATGGTGTCTATTAAAAAAGAGAGAGAGAGAGCAGGGCTACTTTTGGGCTCTGCCCAGTTAGTTCTGTTACTATATCTATAAAATTTATGTCCATATATTGGCACACATATCTATACACATACACACAAAGGTATACATTATATCGTTGCATGCTTTACTTCACAATAGAAGTTTTTTAAAAGTTAGGATATCGTGACTTCAAAGATAAATGATAATTATAATGAATTTATAGCAATATGGGAAAGAACTTATAAAATTAAATGAAAAAAGCAGAATAAAAATCTGTTAAGCCTTAAGAAGAATGGAATTAGCCTTGGAAAATGTCCCCAAGGGCTGAAGTGAGCCTTTTATAAGTGGCAGAGCCCAAAGTGCGGCAAGGACAACTACAGGGAGGAGACAAACAGGAGGAAGCTGATGCTGGTCTAATACTGGCAGCTCTTGTCTTTCCTCGTCCCTTTCTACTCTTCCAAGTGGTAATTATCAAGCAAGAGGAGTAGTTACCTTTGCACTCTTGCTTTCTTACTCCTCCACCTTTTTCTTTCAACTGTAAAATGATACTAATACCCAGGGCACCTGGGTGGCTCAGTAGGTTGAGCATCCCTCTCTTGATTTCAGCTCAGGTCATGATCTCAGGATTGTGAGATTGGGCTCAGCGCTGGGCATGGAGTTAGCTTAAGATTCTCTCTTTCTCTCTCTACCCCTCCTTCTCTCCTCCCCCCCCACAAAAAAGTCCTAAAGCCCTAATTCTGCCCTTCCACCAGAAAGCAGAAAGACTGATCATGGGGCCTGGATTGTGAATTGTGGATTGGGACACTGATTGAACAACTAGAATCTGCACCAAATAGTAGCTCCTAATATTCTATGATGACAAAAAGTATGTGCTGCTCTTATTTTTTTCATTGTACTAACAATTTTATTTTTTTTACTTGAGATAGCCTAACAAATTTAAAGGAAAATATTTCAAAAATAATAAAAAAAACATAAAACAATGAGTCCTTATTAAAAACAAAATGTTATATAGTAACAATAAAGGTAGGTACATTGTTGGGGTTTTTTTTTTAATTTTTAATGATGAAATACTTCAAATATATAGAAAAACTGTTAACAAAAAATAAAATATTCCAGTCTTATTTATTAGTGAGTTACTGAGTATCTAGTATGTGCCAAACACTGTATTTGCTGGGGATGAAAAATGAACAAGACAGTTATATTTTCTCCCATTGTGAAGCTTTTCTTTTAGTAGAGGAAATTTATACCCATGAACGTGTATACAAAAGTATACGGTTCTTTTTAATGGCATTGATACTTCATGGTTTACTAACCCATCCCTAAGTTGTTGAATATTTTTATTGTTTTCCCTTGTTAGTGATTATGAGAAACACAGTTTTAAAATTTTTTCTGCAAATTCTTTGGCCACTTCCAGACAACTCTAAAACCCAACTGGAACAGAGGTTTTGACTAAGATTATCAGGTCTTTCCATCTAGATCTGTTGTCAGATGGGACCGTAAGGAAACTCTGACTGAACTTAGAACACCTCTTTGTGTAAATGAAACTTAAGCAATAACCAAGAATTTTGTGTGAAAACCCAACAAAATAGCCAGTATTTTCTATGGGAAGCACATCAAAATTGTCCTAAAATTTCTCCTATTCTGTATTGACTCAACAAACTATGTTAATTATACATTTTAGGAGCTAGTAATACATTTTATGGGCTAGTTCATCATTGAACTTGTACTCATGAGCATGTAGAAATGGAACTTTATTATTTAACATTTAAGATCAGAATTCTTTGCTTACTGGTTATTTTATATTTTCCTCCCTTAGCCAAGCCTTATAAACTATGTCTGGTTCATCTAACAGCTTTCTAGAAAGTCTGTGCCAATTTATAGATTCTCATTCAGTGTGAGAGTGCCTAGTTCCACAAAGCATAGCCTTTCTTAAAGCCTATAGTTTTTACATATTTTGACTGCCTGGACAGACATAATTCTTTCAACTTGGTAATTATTTGTGAGTTTTAACATTTTATCACATGTTAGCTCCATACTTTCTGCTTTTATAACAGTTTTATTCATATATAATTTAATTATCATTAAATTCATTCCTTTAAAGTGTACAATTCAGGAGAGAGGGAAAAGATGGCAGAGGAGTAGGGGACACTATTCCAACCAGTCCCCAGAATTGAGCTGGATATCTAACAGACCACTCTAAACACACACAAAATCAGCCTGAGATGTAAGAAGATAGATCTGGATCTCGACAAACAGAATATCGCAGGTGTTTGGATTCAAGGTATGAAGCAGGGAGCCGTGATTCCGTGGGCAGATATCAGAGGATAAACGGCAGGGGAGGGATCCATGGGGATCCTACACCGCCGGTGAGCGACAGCCTCCTGCGCTGGGGATGGGGCACAGATTTGCAGACCGGTAGTGACAGGCAAAGGACTTTAGGGCAGTCCCCCTGACAGAAACCCAGAGTGGTGGGTCTTGGTTTTAGAAGCACAAAGAGCAGAGATGTGCCCCAACCTGGAGGCAAGGACTGGGAGCACTGCTGAGGGGCACACAACCCAGGACACTGCAGTTTATAGCAGCACAGACAGAAACGCAGATAGTGTGGCCTGCAGAGCTCACGGAAGAACAGACTGTGATATCTGCTCTGAGGCAGAGGGTTGGAAACAATCACTTTTGCTCTGACTCTCCGAAGAGATGCAGAAAGCCACCAGGGAAAGCCACCAGAGAACAAAAGCCCCAAAAAAGCAGTTTCCACTGAGCCCATCCCCCATCACAGGGGCAGGGCAACTCTGCCCAACAGGGTTGCCTGAGTAACAGCGTGCCAGGCCCCTCCCCCAGAAGACAGGCTGGGAAAAGAAGAGGCCAGCAACCTTAAGGTCCCTATAAAACAGGTGCATCTTGCTTGGGTTGTGGTCAATAATTTGGACTCTATACATTCCCTCAACCACCCCTCAACAGAATGAGTAGGAGGAGGAACCCCCCAAATAGGAAAGACTCAGAGACTATGACTTATGCCACAGATTTACAAATGGATTCAGATATAACCAAGATGTCAGAGATGGAATTCAGGGTAGCAACTGTGAAGACGATAGCTAGAATGGAGAAATCGATTAATGGCAACATAGAGTCTCTAAGGGCAGAAAGGAAAGCCGAAATGGCAGAATTTAAAAATGTTATCAATGAGATCCAATCTAATCTAGATAATCTAACAGCTAGGGTAAATTGAGGCAGAAGAACAAGTTGGTGATTTAGAAGACCAATTAATAAATAAGAAGGGAGGGGCTGCTGGGTAGCTCAGATGGTTAAGTGTCTGCCTTCGGCTCAGGTCATGATCTCAGGGTCCTGGTATCAAGCCCCGTGTCGGGCTCCCTGCTTGGCGGGGAGCCTGCTTCTCCCTCTCCCTCTACTGTTCCCCATCCTTGTGCTCTCTCACTGTCTCTGTCAAATAAATAAATAAAATCTTAAAAAAAAAAATAAGAAGGGAAAAGAAGTGGCCAGGGAAAAACAACTTGGAATCCATGAAAATAGAATCAGAGAAATAAGTGACACCATGAAAGTTTCCAATGTCAGAATTATTGGGATCCCTGAGGGGGTGGAGAGAGAGAGAGGACTAGAAGACGTATTTGAGCAAATCGTAGCTGAGAACTTCCCTAATCTGGGGAATGAAACAAATATTCATGTCCTAGAGGCAGAGAAGACCCCTCCCAAGATCAAGGAAAACAGGCCAACACCCCGGCATGTAATAGTAAAACCCACAAATCTTAGAACAAAGGAAACCATCTTAAGGGCAGTTAGGAGGAAGAGATTCCTTACGTACAGAGGGAGGAACATCAGAATAACATCAGACCTATCCACAGAGACCTGGCAAGACATATTTAGGGTACTAAACGAGAAGAAAATGCATCCAAGAATACTTTATCCAGCAAGGCTATCATTTAGAATGGATGGAGAGATGCAGAGCTTCCAAGACCAGCAGAAACTGAAAGAATATGTGACCACAAAGCCAGCCCTGCAAGAACCCCCCCATATTTAGGGGGGGTTCTATAAAAGGAGAAAGGCCCCAAGAGCGATATACAACAGAAATTTACAGGGACAATCTATAAAAACAAGGTCTTCACAGGCAACATGATGATAATAAATTCATATCTTTCAATAATCACTCTCAATGTAAACGGCCTAAATGCTCCCATACAACAGCACAGGGTTGCAGACTGGATAAAAAGACAGGACCTATCCATATGCTATCTACAAGAGACTCATTTTGAACATAAGATACATGCAGACTAAAAGTGAACAGATGGAAATCCATCTTCCACGCCAGCGGACCTCAAAAGAAAGCTGGGGTAGGAATTCTTATGTCAGACAAATTAGATTTTTTTTTAAGATTTTTTATTTATTTATTTGAGAGAGCGAGAATGAGAGAGAGTACATGAGAGGGGGGAGGGTCAGAGGGAGAAGCAGGCTCCTCGCTGAGCAGGGAGCCCGATGCAGGACTCGATCCCGGGACTCCAGGATCATGACCTGAGCCAAAGGCAGTTGCTTAACCAACTGAGCCACCCAGGCACCCAGACAAATTAGATTTTAAACTAAAGATTGTAGTTAGAGACACAGAAGGACACTTTATCATTCTTAAAGGGTCTATCCAACAAGAAGATCTAATGATTGTAAATATCTACACCCCCAATATGGGAGCAGCCATCCACATAAGCCAACGATTAACCAAAATAAAGTCATATTGATAACAATACGTTAATTGTAGGAGACCTCAATACTCTCAGCAACAGACAGATCATCCAAGCAGAAAATAAACAAAGAAACGAGAGCTTTGAATGACACACTGGACCAGATGGACCTCAAAGATACATACAGAAAATTCCACCCTAAAACAACAGAATACTCATTCTTCTCGAGCGCACACAGAACTTTCTCCGGAATAGACCACATACTGGGTCACAAATCAGGTCTCAACCGATACCAAAAGACTGAGATTATTCCCTGCATATTCTCAGACCATAATGCTTTAAAACTGGAACTCAATCACAAGAAAAAATTTGGAAGAAATTCAAACACTTGGAAGCTAAAGACCACTCTGATCAAGAATGTTTGGGTCAAACAGGAAATCAAAGAAGAACTTAAACAATTCATGGAAACCAATGAGAATGAAAACACATCGGTCCAAAACCTATGGGATACTGCAAAGGCCATCCTAAGGAGGAAATACATAGCCATCCAAGCCTCACTCAAAAAATAGAAAAATCCTGAATTCACCAACTAACTTTACACCTTAAAGAACTATGTCTATGCTGCCCAGAGCAATCTATACCATCAATGCCATCCCAATCAAAATTCCAATGACATTTTCAAAGTGCTGGAACAAACAATCCTAAAATTTGTATGGAATCAGAAAAGACCCCGAATTGCCAAGGAAATGTTGAAAAAGAAAAACAAAGCTGGGGGCATCACGTTGCCTGATTTCAAGCTATATTACAAAGCTGTGATCACCAAGACAGCATGGTACTGGCACAAAAACAGACATATAGACCAATGGAACAGAATAGAGAGCCCAGATATGGACCCTCAACTCTATGGTCAAATAATCTTCAACAAAGCAGGAAAAAATATGCAATGGAAAAAAGACAGTCTCTTTAATAAATGGTGCTGGGAAAATTGGACAGCCACATGCAGAAGAATGAAATTCGACCATTCTCTTAACACCATACACAAAGATAAACTCAAAATGGATGAAAGACCTCAATGTGAGACAGGAATCCATCAAAATCCTAGAGGAGAACATAGTGCTGCCAGTATTAGACCATCCTGGGGATAAATCCCACTTAATCGTGAATGATTTTTTCAAGTATTGTTGGATTTAGTTTTAAAGCAACTTCTTGAATTCGTGCTTTCTCTCTGGTATCCGCAATATTTGGCTTCTAGTGCACCCCCTGGAATTCTCACCTGCCCGTGCTGCCTCCAGACATTCAAGAGCCTCACATAGACAGTGAAAAAAAAAAAAAAAATTCTGAGCCTGGGATATAAAGCTATTATGATATGAAACAACTCTAGTTTTTTTTTTTTCTAGTGGCCTAAAAAAATGTGTGTGTATGTCTGTGTGTATAAAAAAACATGGGTTTTTCTGAATATAAAACTGATAAATGACCACTGGAAAAAAGTGGGGAAATATAAAGAGTATAAAGAAAAAAAAAATCCCACCTGTTTTCATACCCCAAGGATAACCACGTTTATCATTTTGGTGTATATCCTTAGAGAGACAGGCAGTTAGAGAAATTTACCAAAATACACGCTTATATAGGCATATCATATTTTAGTAACTGGAAATGCATTTATATAAACTGTACATATAAATATATACAGTTCACATAAAACTTTTTTACACTTCACATCTTCTAATGTCATTAAATATTACCTTGAAAACATTAAATTCCCACCTAGGACACATAATGATGTAAAAATCTTTTTCCCCCTTTTGTATATTTATTCCCTCCATTAAAAGTAGTACTGTGTTAAACACTGCAGTTTCTCAAATTTTTATTTGGTTCTACAATCTTTATACTTAAAAATTCAATCTTTCACAGATATTCATCATAGGCCTATCCTGCTGTAGGCACAGTGCTAGGGATACTAAGCTGAACCTTGACAAGCACACAGAAAATAGGTATTTCTCCTGTCCCCTCATTTTGTTCTGCCTCCTTGGTATACCTGCTGGCATCCTGATTTCTAATTACTTTTCCTGACCACAGTTCTTGCCTATTCCCTGTCTATCCACTGCTCTTAACGCATGCCTTTTCCCATAGCTTACTGAAATTTATTCCTAATTCTTGCTACCTGACTATTCCTTTAGCAAACAGTTTTCAAACGTGTTGGTCTCAAGACCTCTTCACATTCTTAAAAATTACTCAGAACCCCAAAGAGATTTCCTTTTGTGGGCCATTTCTACCTATGTTTATTGTATGACAAATTAAGAACTTTACAATGCAGTAAAACACAAGCACATATTTCATTAGCCAACAGACAGGTGACAACCACCACACTTCATGTAGCCTCTGAAAAGCTCCACTATCCACTCAAGAAAGAATGAGAATGAAAAAGGCAAATAATGTCTTAGTCTCATTATGAAAAATGTTTGATCTTACAGATCATCCTGAAAGGACCTTGAGGACCCCAAGCTACAGAACCACAAGAAGGCCTTTGTTCTTCGATCTCTTCTGTTACCTGATTCACACTGTGCATTGACCATCTCCTATGGCCTGTGGCAACCACAAGGGGACTGTCTCCAGCTAGCCTGGTTGCTATACACCGTGATGGCATGGCTCACAGGGCACGTGTTAAGTGTTCCTGGTTGCCTTTGCTTTCTCTGTAAAAAGTGATTAGTTTCCAAATCCCAAAGGTTTTATTCAACTAAGTCAGTGTTTCTAGGCTACTTATAAGTTCTAGGCTATTTAAGTGATGAAACCTTGAATTCCAGGTTGTTGAATAAATTTTACTTAGGAGGGCAAGGAAGGGACAGGTAATATATCCAAATAAGACTCTAGAACAGTGCTACCAGTCCCTTGTGTTAGGATCAAAGTAGGGAACTATCTTGTTCTCCTGGTTTACATACGCATAAGCCAATTAATGGCAATACCAGCCTTTCATTTTACTAGCGATGTTGGCCAAATATATAGAAAGAAAATAAGGTGAGAAAGAAATAGGAATTAAAGAACTTCCATCGTTAATGTCTTAAGTCAAAATATTAGTTACACTGAATCGGGTGGTTTTTGCTTTGTTTTTATGTTTGCCCCCTGGACAGTCACACTGTTTTTTTTTTAACATGACATTTCAGGTATTGAATTTTTTCTTTTATATGATAACATTACAGAACATAACTCCCAACCTAGCCACACAATTAACTTTGTTTATTTTTTAAAGATTTTATTTTTTATTTATTGGTCAGAGAGAGCACAAGCAGGGGGGAGCCACAGGCAAAGGGAGAAGCAGGCTCCCCGCTGAGCAAGGAGCCCAATGCGGGGCTCGATCCCAGGACCCTGGGATCTTGACCTGAGCTGAAGGCAGACACTTAACTGACTGAGCCACCCAGGTGCCCCACAATTAACTTAGTTTAACTCCGTTCCTTCTAATATTTACCCACATCGAGGTATTTAATTATGCAGATACAATCAGAAGGAAAGTTGCATAACTGTGAAGCTTTCTACAACAACCATAGCTGTACTTGTGCTTCGATAAGTATTCTAAATAGAATCAGAGGAACGAATTCAGCAGCCCCGTTTCTAAACAGGAACTGAAACTTCTGGCATTTAGAAAATGCTAGTTTAAAAGCCAGTTTTAGCCTCCCTATACCTATGATTTCAAGATAGGACACTCTTAGATGTAATGTATGGTGATTAACATAACAATAAAAAATTTTTATTTAAAAAGCCTATTATCTTCCAGTTCCACATGTCCCTTGAGAGCCTCCAGAAATTTAAGTTTAACCACCTCTAAGTCCATCCAGTGGAAGACTGACGCACACATGCACGCACGCGCACACACACACACACACACACGCACACAGCAGCCAGCCATGTAGCAAAACATCAGAGAAGTACCAAGACTCAGCGAGTTCCTGGGGAGCCACCACTTTCATTTTCAGGACATCTATCTCTCTTTGTAGGGGTCCCCAGTTGAAAAAGGGCAAGCAAGGCTCAAGAAGAACAAGGGTGAGTCAGTGGTGCATTGCCAAGTGAGGCTGGCTCTCTACTTTTGAGGGCTGCTTTCTTAGGTTTTTACCTACTTTATTCTCTAAAAGACAGAGTTTCCAAACTACTTCCATGCATTTGTAAAACAAACAATGCCACCCGCCTGCACCGGTTTGCTTTATTCTGAAATTGCTGTATTTACCTAGAAAACCACAAAATGTAAACAAGTGCACCTGATCAGAGAAGATCTTCAAATGGCTTACTCACTAAATCAACACCTGGGAAGGAGAGGCAGTTTACTTGAACTTGAATACACAATGTACAAATCAATCTTTTATCTCAGTGGTAGCTTAAATAAGTTAATGATTAGTAAGCTTTATGGAGATACACAGAGACTTCCATACACAAAATATAACTTGTATTAATTTATTTAATACTCATAAGAGAGTGAAACAAGTATGGCCCACCTACCACAAACCATAGAAGTACAATCTTAATTCACATATACTTCCACTTAACAAATACATATATGACATTCTCCCACATGTAGATACTTTATGCTATAGAGCATGAGAAAACTGAAGTGATTTGACTTTTTAACATGCCTTTTAATATGCCTATTATATGACAAGATAAGAGAGGACAAGAGAAACGGCTTAAAAATCACTACTATCGGGGCACCTGGGTGGCTCAGTCCGCTAAGGGACCGACTCTTGGTTTCTGCTCAGGTCATGATCTCAGGATCATGAGATGGAGCCCTGTATAGGGCTCTGTGGTGGGCGGGGGATCTTCTTGAGATTCCCCCCCCTCTGCCCTCCCCCTACAAAACACACTTTTTCTCTCTCTCAAAGAAATAAATAGATCTTTTTAAAAAAATCACTACTATTTACTTCCCTGAAGAGTTTTTGAGTGAGCCATAGTTTCAGTTCTAGAAACAGTCCATGCTTCTTACCATAATGTGTTCCTGGAAACTACATTATAAAAAGAATGCACTTTCTATAGGAAATTCCACTGGAATAAAATAATTGGATTACTTTCCTAAGGAATACAAAGTTAATAATAAATATTACATAGGAGGAAACCTCTAACCCCCCAGATCATTTAGAAGAGCAAACATCCTATAAAAGTGATTAAAATAGTTACCATAGGGGCGCCTGGGTGGCTCAGTCATTAAGTGTCTGCCTTCAGCTCAGGTCATGATCCCAGGGTCCTGGGACCGAGCCCCGGGTTGGGCTCCCTGCTCTGTGGGAGTCCTGCTTCTCCCCCTCCCACTTCCCCTGCTTGTGTTCCCTCTCTCGCTGTGTCTCTGTCAAATAAATAAATAAAATCTTTTTTAAAAAATTAAATAAATAAATAAATAAAATAGTTACCATAAGGATTATTCTTTTCCCCAAAATTAATACTGTATCATGTAAATATCTGAAGACCTCACCAAGGACAGGCAAAGACATCTGAATGAATAAGTTATCTCTCCATCTTCTCACACAGCCAGCCACAGAGGCAAAAAAAAAAAACAGTCACACAAGTGTAAAGTGGGGAGACTTCATTTCTTTTTTTTCAGTGAAGTCAAGAGAGTACATCTGAGTCAACAGAACTTTGAACCACCTCAGGGCTATTCTATCTTGAGTTGGCTAAATTCATCCCTCCTGCCTCAACCTTTTCCAAAATGGCATATTAATGCAATCATACATTACATAGTTCTTTGAGACTGGCCTCTTTCACTTAGATAACACTTTTGAGATTCATTTGTGTTGTTGGGTATATCAGTCCTTCATTTCTTGTTACTACTGAGTAATGTTCCTTTATGTGGATATACCATTGCATGTATTAATTATCCATTGACCAGTTGAGATTTTGATTGTTTCCAGTTTTTGCTATAAACATTCATGTACAAATCTTTGTGTGAACTTAATTTTTCACTGCTTTCAGTTAACACCCAAGAGTGAAATTTGGGGGTCATATAGTATGTGCATATTTAACTTTATAAGAAAGTGCCAAAATCTTTTCCAAAATGGCTGTAGAATCTTGTACACCCCCAGCAATGTATGAGAGTCCTAGTTGACCTGCATCCTTGTCAACACTTAGTATTTTCAGTATTTTTTTTTAAGATTTTATTTATTTATTTGACAGAGAGAGACAAATCGAGAGAAGGAACACAAGCAGGGGGAGCGGGAGACGGAGAAGCATTCTCCCCTCTGAGCAGGGAGCCTGATGCAGGGCTCCATCCCAGGACCCTGGGATCGAGTCCCGCATCGGACTCCCTGCTCAGCGGGGAGCCTGCTTCTCCCTCTCCCACCCCCCCTGCTTGTGTTCCCTCTCTCGCTGTGTCTCTCTCTGTCAAATAAATAAATAAAATCTTTAAAAAAAAAAAAAGAATCAGCCAACGAACCACAGATTCATGAATTAAACAATGGATGCTAAGTGAGCCACTCAGTTTGGGGGTGTTTTGACAGACAGTAAGATAGAAAGAGCTGATATAATCACCTTCCCCTATCAAGTAGTTTCTTTTGTATTCCATATTTCAATACATGCTACTACCATATACTACATTGCCCAAATCTGAAACCTGGGAGAATTCTGGGACACACGCTCCCCTCACCTCCACCTCCCACCCCACTTCTACATACAATTAGTCATCAAGCCCTAATATGGTCAAATATATCCCCTTCCCACCATCCATAGCTACTAGCTTATTCCATTACCAAATTTTCTAGACTATTTTTAATAGTCTCCTAGTTGATATCCCATCCTATATTTCCAACCTCTTCATGAGAGAGAACAGTCTTTCAAAATTTCAATTCTGATCATGTCTCAGATCAGCTTAAAATTCTTTAATAGTCCTCCACTGTCTTAACATAAATAGCAAATGCCTCAGCGCGGCATACAAGGCCATGAGGCATCTGACCCTCCTCCAAGCTCATCTCTGCCACTCTTCCACATTCTCCTAAGCTTTAAACATTCTTAAAAGCCACAAACACACATGGGTCATGCCACTGCACTCCTCTGCACCTCAGCCAGAAATGTTTCTTTCTCCTCCACCCCCTTCCTTCTACTTGGTTAACAACCGCTCCTTCTTCCACAGCTCCAGCTCACCTCCATTCTTCTGAATTCCTAAACAAATTACAGTCCTCTTCTCTGTGCTTCCAAAGCCCCTTGGGCTTAAAAGCAGTACAGTTAATGGTTAAGGGTCTGGATTTCAATCAAAGTTTTGCTTCCTTTTCATTGTATAACCTTGAGCAAGTTACTTAACTTCTCCAACCTCAATTTCCTCAGCTATAAAATGGTATGTGCCAGAGAATGTTACCCCTCACCCCCAATATCCATTCCCTTCTTCCTTTCAGTAACAGAACTCCTATTAGGTAGGCACGTGGCCAGCCCACTAACCACCACATTCCTCAGCCTCCTTACAGCAAAATGTGGCCGTATGTATTTGTTTCCTGTGGCTGCCAGACTAAATGGCTACAAACTTGGTGGCTAAAAACAACAGAAATTTATCCTCCTGTCATTCTGAAGGTCGTAAGTCCAAAGTCAAGGTGTCGACAGAGCCATGTTCCCTCTGAGGGGTCTAGGAAACACTCCTCTCTTGTCTCTTCCACCTTCCGGTGGCCCCAGGTACTCCTTGGCCTGTGGCAACATAACTGCATGCTCTGTGTCTGTCTTTGCATGGCCTTCTCCTGTGTGTGTGTGTGTCTTCTCTTCTTCTGTCTCTTACATGGACACTTGTCACTGGATATGGAGCCCACCTGGGTAATCCAAGATGATCTCATCTCAAGATTCTTAATGTAATTATATTTGCAAAGACTCTTTTTTCCTCACTAATAAGATAACATTCACAGGATCCAGGTATTAGGACATGGACTTACCTTTGGGGGCCACCATTCGACCCAATATGCCATGTGACAATAAAGTATGAATGCGAGTGATATATGAGGTTCCAGATGTTCCTGAAAGAAAAATCTACTTGCCCTGGATTCCTTTTATCCCCTTTCTTTCTTTTTTTTTAAGATTTTATTTATTTGAGAGACAGAGTGAGAGAGAAAGTGAGCAAGGAGAGCAACAGAGGCAAAGGGAGAGGGAGAAGCAGACTCCCCGCTGAGCAGGGAGCCCAACGTGGGGCTCGATCCCAGGACGCTAAGATCCCAACCTGAGCTGAAGGCAGACGCTTAACCGACTGAGCCCCCCAGGTGCTCCTCCCCCCTTTCCACTGACTGGGAAATGGTGACAAACGGAACAAATTTGGGAGCCATGTGTTGAGGATGGTAGGGTTGCCAAGATGGTTCTGATCCACTCACCTAGGAACTATGAAATGAGAGAGAAATAACTTCTATCTTATATAAGCCATTGGTGGTGGTGGTTGTTTTATTTCTGGTGTAGCACCTATCTAATTCATGCAGATATACTGTGTCAGTAATAATACATACCTCTTAGGGTTATGTAAGGATCACATGGATTAACAGAAAATGAAGCATTACCTGACATATAGTGAAAACTAAACAAATGTGACATCCGCAGTGGTAGCAGGAGAGTAGGCTTGGTCACATTTCAGTATCATTGGCTAACTTGTCTATCTCCTAGAAGACCAAATGTATTGGGGTAAATGGCTGAGTGCTTTCTTCTTCGCATTATACTTGAAAGAATGCCAAGTGTTCTGTCACTGTTTGAAAAGAAGATGCAGTTCAGCTTTGCAGACTATTACCCTAGGAACTACTTTTATGAAAACGTTCATCCTCAGCCTGAAAAACCTAGATCTCCCTTCCTTGTGGGTACAAATTTTTTAAGCTACAGGTCAAATGCTATCTTTATTAAGAAGCTTTCTTCATCTCTCAAAACAGGAAATTAAAATCTCCATCCTCCTACAATACCTTCACCACACTTTTTTATTTAGCCTTTATCGCTTCCACCTTGTGCTGTAATTATTTATATATACATCTTATCTCCCTCATTAGATTATAAATTCCTTGAGAGCAGCATTCATTTCTGACTCGTTTGAACCATACCAACAAGTTCACATACTGCATTGCACACAATGGATGTTGAATAAATCTCTACTAAAAAGTATCCCAAGACCTGATAATGTTGAAGAACACCAGCTTGAAACAAACTTGCCTCACCTCCTAGCTGGTAGCTGTGTGACCTTAAACATGTTACTTCACTTCTCTAAAGTGTAGTTTCCACATTTGTAAAATGGGGCTATTGAGAATTAAACACGGTAACATGGATAAAGGTCAACATAAGCACTCAAAGTTAAGAAATTCAACATTTAGGGCACCTGGGTGGCTCAGTTGGTTAAGCGACTGCCTTCGGCTCAGGTCATGATCCTGGAGTCCCGGGATCGAGTCCCGCATCGGGCTCCCTGCTCGGCAGGGAGTCTGCTTCTCCCTCTGACCCTCCCCACTCTCATGTGCTCTCTTCATTCTCTCTCTCTCAAATAAATAAATAAAATTAAAAAAAAAAAAAAGAAAGAAATTCAACATTTAGGGGCGTCTGGGTGGCTCAGTCATTAAGCGTCTGCCTTCGGCTCAGATCACGATCTCAGGGTCCTGGGATCAAGCCCCGCATCGGGCTCCCTGCTCTGCGGGAAGCCTGCTTCTCCCTCTCCCACTCCCCCTGCTTGTGTTCCCTCTCTCGCTGTGTCTTTCTCTGTCAAATAAATAAATAAAATCTTTAAAAAAAAAAAAAAGAAATTCAACATTTAGAACTTTCTATCTCAGAAAGAGTAGTCTTGGCTATTAAAATTCTAACAAAGGGTACTTACTCAATACTTACAGGGAATGTAGACACGTAACTAACTTCATACTCAATATTGGAAGGGAGACTTTTACACGAGCACTGGCAGCACAGGAAAATCAGCCCCTTGAGAGATGATTAGAAAGTGGGGGAGTCACCGCTGTCCTAACGCCATGAAACACACACAACACAAGTGTTCGTTTTCTGCCTGTCCCTTCTTGCTCTTAAAGGAGAGAACTAAACTTCACAGCTTAGAGCCACAAATCAAAGTCCGTGTGCCATATACATTTTAGATACATAATTAATTGTGTGATTGTTGCCCTAAATAGCGATTCGTGAGACTTCAAAAGTAGTCCTATTTGACCATTCAGAACCACAGCAACTGCCTCCATCCAATACAGACTGAAGCATCTTACAGCGCCAGCACTTTTACAATCCTGACCAGCTCCTAAGGAAGCAGCAAAGAGGAAAAGCAATCTATTTTCATTTCAACCTTTGGCCCTTCTCTGAAACCTCACTGAGAAGAGTAAACTTATTAACCAGTTTCCACTGCTTCTTAGAGTTTAATAACATGGACTTAGCTGTAGAAGGTTCTTAGTATGATGACTTACCACATACACACAGGGTCGGTGCAGCAGTAACATTCAACTGGAGGTTTTAAAGGGGTTTTTTTTGCATTAATCATGTAATTTTTGGCTTAGAAATCCATTGGAATTTTCTAGACTTCTTTGTAGGAAACTACAAAATGCTATAACCTAAAAAAACTTCACTTGATACATGTAGAAGTTTTCATCTTCTGCTATTCACCCTACAGATTAATATGTTAAAATGCACCCTTGACACCAATGAACTTAAATCTAGAGGACTAGATTTTAAGACTATAACAAAATAACATGTCTACACATTGCTTTATTATAAAACAACTAATCAGCCAGCGACTTTGTTATATGCTGGGTGGTGTTAAGATCCCAAAAAAGGATCTGACGACAGACCTGAAATTATATTGTCTTTAAGAAAGACTGTTGAATCACAGACCTGTACCTCTGAAACAAATGATACATCATATGTTAAAAAAAAAAAAAAGAAGAAGAAGAAGAAGAAGATAGCAGGAGGGGAAGAATGAAGGGGAGGAAATCGGAGGGGGAGACAAACCATGAGAGACTGTGGACTCTGAGAAACAAACTGAGGGTTCTAGAGGGGAGGGGTGTAGGGGGATGGGTTAGCCTGGTGATGGGTATTAAAGAGGGCACGTACTGAAGGGAGCACTGGGTGTTATACATAAACAGTGAATCATGGAACACTACATCAAAAACTAATGATGTATGGTGATTAACATAACATAATAAAAATAAAAGAATTGCAATTTTTTCTAGAACTTTATTCATTCATTCAACAAAAATTAATTCAGCACCGACAATATGCAAAGCACTGTTCTTAATCTTGGTAATTCCCCAGAAGGCAAGGCTATCACAGTCTTTACCCTCATACAGTTTATAGCCTAACTGCAGGGCTTTCAAATAAAGAAACAGGTGCAGCTTCTGAGCATGCACAAGTAATGTGACTATGTGTCTTCAGGCCCAAGTTCACTGACAACTACAGTGGACAGTTTCCAGCATGCTAACAGCCTCCAACCCCCAATTCCCCCATCTCTCTTCTCTTCTTGAAAGCTTTCCCTGACTCTTGGAGAACTGGCTCAGCTACAAGCAGGAGTAGCCCAGATGTATGTTGTGGAAGAGGGTGATAATGCCTTTTTAGGGGCAACCCGTAACCCATAGAGGATGGAAGTTGGCCCCAGCTTTTCTGTCCTTGGGCAGGAGATTTGGAGGCATGGTCCTCATGGAGTCTCAGAGGGCCCCAGCAGCACTGAGTTCCAGTTGCCACAGTGATGGACGGTAATGGACAATTTGTTGCCTTTTCTTTCCCTAGGCTCACTTCCCCCCATTTCTTCATCCATGCTTCCAGAGATCACCTCCCATGTCTTCCAAAGTCTGATTTGTAGAGACTCTAACACAATCATACTCTATTTCTCCTCAGAGATATTCAATAACACTGGAATAACACATGGATTCAGAGGATCACACATCTACCTTTTACCAACTTAACAAATTTCAAGGTGTTGTAAGTCTGGGAATTTGAATAAATAATTTGGATAAGAGTTAGGATCTGAGAGAGAGAGAGCTAGAGTGAGAGACAGAGTGAGTGGCAGGCTAGAATAATAAGCCAATCAATGCTAATAAAATGAAATGTAACAGATTCTCTACTTGCTTCTAACGTACCAATTATACAGCACAGGAGGAGGAAAATGAGGATTCAGAGATACAAATGAAAAGCGTCAGGAGTCTGGGTTTGACTAACAGCTGGAGGTGAGTTAGGGAGTCCTGCCCAGGACTCTTGGGCCACAAGCATAAGATCCCAAACAGAGGAAAATCCTCATCATACTGCAACCAAATGTACTATGTTCTCTTCTTTCTACACCTCTAAGGATTACATTGACAAACGGGAGCCTAACCAGAAAACAAACAAAACAGTATAATGAAAACTAGAGAAATCACTGTGAGGAATTTGTGAATGGCCACAAGTGAAAGACTTTTAAAAAGTAAGCCTGTAGAAGGAAAGATCTGCAGAAATGTGATCATTCTAAACAATACTTCAAAGGGCTGTCATGTGGAAGAGGGATTAGATTTAATCTATGTGGGTATACAGAACCACTAAGTAAAACTTATAGGAGAGGATAATTCAATAAATAGTATGGTAGAGTGATTAAAAACAAAAAGCTCTGGAGTCAGTGACCTAAAGATGGCTACATAACTTCTTTATACTTAACTCTGTCAACTGCAAAACTGGGAATAGCAACAATTTCCACTTTATAGGGTTATTTTTTTTAAGATTTTATTTATTTATTTGACAGAGAGAGACAGAGCGAGAGAGGGAACACAAGCAGGGGGAGTGGGAGAGGGAGAAGCAGGGTTCCCGCCGAGCAGGGAGCCCGATGCAGGACTCGATCCCAGGACCCTGGGATCATGACCTGAGCCAAAGGCAGATGCTTAACCAACTGAGTGACCTAGGTGCCCCCCTCAGTGGTATTCTTCTCAAAAACTTAACCCCAGTCTAATCATGAGAAAAACATCAGGCAGACCCCAAATGAGGGGACATTCTACAAAATACCTGGCCAGCATTCTTCAAAAGTATCAAGGTCATGAAACATGGAAAGACTGAGGAAATGTCAGAGACCAGATTAGACTAAGGAGCAGGATGACTAAATGCCCCGTGGGGTCCTGGATGGGATCAGGGATGAGGAAGGGAGAGCAGTCAAAAAACTGGTGAAATCCAAAGGAAGTCTGGAACTTAGTCAATAGTAATGTACAAATGGTAATTTCTTAGTTTTGACAAATGCACCATGGTTATGGAAGATGCTAACACAAGGGGCAACTGGGTGAAGAGGAACCCTCTGTACTACTTTTATAACTCCTCTGTACATCTGAATTTATTCCAAAGTTTAAGGTTTATCTCTTAAGAAAATAGGCAGTATTTAACCATGAGAGGAATTATGCACTGACAAGAGAAAGCCACTGTGCTTCTGTTAATATTAGTCTGATTACGTGGTTTCTACTGAAAAACAACTGTCAATCAGGTTTTAAATAGCCCTTGGGAAGTTATTGTTAAAACTCAGTTTCCGGGCGCCTGGGTGGCTCAGTTGGTTAAGCGACTGCCTTCGGCTCAGGTCATGATCCTGGAGTCCCTGGATCGAGTCCCGCATCGGGCTCCCTGCTCAGCGGGGAGCCTGCTTCTCCCTCTGACCCTTCCCCCTCTCATGCTCTCTCTCTATCTCATTCTCTCTCTCAAATAAATAAATAAAAAAAATCTTTAAAAAAAAAAAAAAAACTCAGTTTCCTCAGGGAGCCTGGGTGGCTCAGTCAGTTAAGCGTCTGCCTTCGGCTCGGGTCATGATCCTGGAGTCCTGGGATCGAGCCCCACATCGGGCTCCCTGTTCAGCAGGGAGTCTGCTTCTCCTTCTCCCCCTGCCACTCCCCCTGCTTGTGCTCTCTCTCTCTTTCTCAAATAAATAAAATCTTTAAAAAAAAAAAAAAACTCCGTTTCCTCTTTTCATACATGAGGCAATGTGACACAGTCAAAAGAATGTTTTGCTGCATAGTTGTGTATATTGGAGAGAATCACTTTAACCCTTTTGGAGCTCTGGTTCCTCATTCCAAAAACTGGGGGAGTTGCACTAGATTAACTTTTAATTGCCTAGAAGCTCTAAAATTGTATGGTTCACTCGGACAAATAATATACTGAGAAACAAAAATCTTTTCAAATTAATTTGAGACTATCATTTGTATGGCTGAGGCAAGAGGAACTGAGGTGTAGCGGAACCACAATATGCTATTGTTTCTTCACCTTATCTAAAAAGTAACAATGAGGGAGGGTGCTCTGGAAACTTGGCTGAGGAGTCTGAAGACCAAGGCAAGCCCATCTCAGGGCATTATCCACTGGGACTCTGTCATGACGGGGTTCCAAGAATCATCAGAGAAGAGTCAGAGCTTTAAGATAAAAGGAAACCCTCAATCCCCAGAAGAAGAAGAAAGGACTCTCCTTCTCTGATGATGAATGGCATAAGAAAAATGGGTTAGTCTTCAACTAGAGGTAGAAAATCAGAGCAAACTAGCAAGGACAATGATGGAGAGTATTAGATTACAGGAAAAGCCAGCCTTCCAAGGGCAGGATGGAGCACCTCAGTGATTCATACTTTGAACCAGTGCCCACCGAATAACATGACACCAAGCATCTGTATATAATTACCTACTGGGTACAGAGTGTTACCACAGGGCTCCCTCAAATACACTAAAATAATCTTCACGCTTTAAAACAATTCACTTCACTGGGAAAGAGGAAAAGAAAGAAAAGGTGGCCACAAACCCTGAAGGTTATCTTTGAAAGATTAATCTCCCCTGACCGCCAGAGGAGTAAGACTACCCGATCGCATGGCGGTGATGTGTGGAGCGACCCTGGGAACCAAGTTCTATCATGTGACCCCAGGGAACGTTTGGGTCTCTCATCCAAAAGCATCTAATGTCTAGCTTTTGGGATGTCTAGGATGGGCAAGTGCCTGGAAAACAAGGAAAAAGTAGAATCCTGTCCTCGAAGAGAGTACAACATAAGAGCAGAGTCAAATACGTTAAAAGGAAATACATTATGCCTTTCGATGATAAGTTAACCGTCTTTTCTATAATGATTTAAAACACTTCACTTTTATTCTCTGGGAAGATTTCGAGCCTCACAAAGCTCTGGTGGGGGCAGGGGGACATTGTTCTTGTTATGACCCACCCTTGCTCTCACCAGCCAACGACAAATGCCCTTTGAGGCTCAAAGTGGTTAGGCGACCTACTTAAAATGACACAGCCAGTGAGCAGCACAGTCAAAACCTGAACCCCATGCTTTTTCCTGTTACAGAGACAGATTTGTTTTCCCCGTTTGCCTTAGAAACGCCACAGCACTATTTACTCATCAGTCGCACTGCTGACTCTCCTCGCTGGCAGTTTTATGGTGAGTCTGTCCTCAGTGAGGGCCGTTGAGGGAACACCTCACTTGCCCAGAGTGAGGGGAGAGTCCCTACTGACTAGTTTCGTGGGTGCTTCTAATGGGCAGTGTCTCTCCCACGGCGGGTTTTATGTTAATTTCTCCACATGGAGGAAAAAATGGGAGTTCTCCTTCAAAGTGACCGATCTAATTCAAAAAAAATATTTATTGGGCTTGTCACTCCGCAAGGTTCTGAGTATAGAGAAAATGAAATATATATGATATTCTTATAATGAGAATTGGGTGGAAAAGTGTCTGTCACAGGGAGTGAAACAAGGGAAACATTTGCCGAATGTGAACATCCTGACTTGGGTCTGGGACTCTGGGGAATCCCTTCCACTTTCTCTCTCTGGAATTTTATCCCGCATTAAAGCTGCTTTTCACCAGTATGAGAAGGAATGCTTCCACAGTGTGTTCAAAGTGAATGCTGCTTTAAAATTATTTTTATTATTGTAAGTACACACAAACTACAGAATTGATTTGAGCAAGCTTTTAACTGCTGATTTTAGTTTGTCTATGATTCTTTGCAGATTCCATTAATCCGTCCTTCCTAACAGTCCAGTTACAATCGGTCTCCTATTATGGCCCATGTCTCAGTTGATATTATCAAGCTAACTCTAAAATTATACTTAGAAAGGAGTTCTAAGACAATTATCTGTTATTACATGCCATCCAAAGTGACATTTTATTTTTTTTTTAAAGATTTTATTTATTTATTTGAGAGAGAGAGACTGAGAAAGAGAGCATATGAGAGGGGGGAGGGTCAGAGGGAGAGGCAGACTCCCTGCCGAGCAGGGAGCCCGATGCGGGACTCGATCCAGGGACTCCAGGATCATGACCTGAGCCGAAGGCAGTCGCTTAACCAACTGAGCCACCCAGGCGCCCCCAAAGTGACATTTTAAAAGCTACAAGAACAAATCACTGTTACCCTCCTGGAGATTTAAGATAAAGAGCTGATAATGAAACACAAACATTTATAGTATAATTGTCCCAGGAATACATAAATAAATATTTGGCTGTATTTATTGGTTTGGAAAGTAGCCTTTCAGAGTTCATCATCAAGATTTCCCTTCAAGAGACTGACTATTGTCCAGCAAAACAAAAATTGAAATTACTCTTTCCTTGTAAATCTTCAATGTGTAAAAGAAGAAAAACAATGAAGAAATTTTTGAAAGACTTTTCAGTGGACATATTTATACGTGAAAGTGTCACACTGAATAAAGTTTTAACATGACTTATTTTAAGACACAAAAATAATCTCATGCCCTTATGTCATATAATAAAAAATATATATATTTATTTCTTACCTCTGAATTTTTTGGGAGGGTTGGCGAGGTCTCCTGCCTCCGGGTGCACGACACATCTGTCATCCACTAACCTAGAAGACAAAGCATGTTGACGTTGATAACCTCATCATGTTCATAAAGCACAGACTTCATGTGGCTACTGTATAAATATTTACAAAAAGTATGAATACCATTTTTCACCAAAAAACTTTTTAACAATCATAAATTTGTAAAAAGATTTTGTTATAAAGATACTAATTAAAGCAGGGTTTATGAAATTGAAAATTTTGGTTAAGGGGAAGGAAACAGGTTAGGTAAATCATGATATAGACAAATGATGGAACACTGTAAAGCTATTTAAAAGTTTATTTTTAAAATGCACTGGCCTGCAAAATATTTATAATATGTTTATGAAAATAAGTGGTAACAAACCAACAAGATATCATATATATTTAAACACACACCCACACACCCTCTAAACATACACATATAAGGAACGGAACACAGACACCAAATTATTAACAGTGGTCAGATTACATAGTTTTGATTTTCCTTTATTTTTTTCCTGTGTGTGTGTTTGGTGGGATATTTTGTTTGTTTGTTTGTTTTTTAACAAGGAACGTGTGAGCTCAGGAGATCGGGCTCACAGAAGGACCATAAAATGGGTGGTAATGAGATATCCTGCATTCAAACCCTGGGTCAGCCGCTTCCTAGCTAGGTGACTTTGAGCCTCCCTCTTTATACTGGTATAATAAAGATACCTACCTCATAGCATTGCTAGGACAATTAAATGACCTAATATCTCTGAAGAACCTAGTATGGTTTCTGGCACATAGTAAGCCTTTAAATAAGTGTTTAATAGATAAATAAAAATCAAGGAACGTGGGGCACCTAGGTGGCTCAGTTGGTTAAGCATCTGCCTTCAGCTCAGGTCATGATCTCAGGGTCCTGGGATGGAGCCCCACATCTGCCTCCCTGCTCAGAGGGGAGCCTGCTTCTCTCTCTTCCCTCTCCTCATTCTCTGTCTCTCTGTTTCTCTCAAATAAATAAAATCTTTAAAAAAAAAATCAAAGAACTTGCCTGCCTTATTCCTTACCATACAGTCTGCTTCTAGAAGAATGCCTGACACATACTAGGTACTCAGTGAATATTAATCAAATGAATAAATCACCCTTATAGTTACAAAAACATATTTAATTCCTATTAAAATATTCATTAGAAGCCAATTTCTAGGACAATACCAAGAGAGAAGCTCAATCTCTGACCTGAGAGCCAGGAGACGTGAACCTCCTGTTCAAAGAGAATTATCTAACTACCAAACCTTATTCACTAATATTCATTTTCTTCATTGGCTAAGTGGTAGGAATAACTGGATTTTTTTTCCAGGATATTGTGAGAATGCATGTGAATTAGTTCTAAATTTATGAATTCATTTGAAAGGAGGTGCCCGAGTTGCAACAAACAAACAAACAAACAAAAAAAAAACAAGCAAACAAAAACCCATATAACCAGAATCACTAGTATGCATCAACTCAGCACTGAGTAAACCCCAATTTGTGATCAATTGTCCCCTTGAATTAGGATGACTAACTAAATCAAAATGAAACTTTTGGTTCCTGATTTGTCTGGTTACCAAAAGCAGACACTTCCTAAATCACCAAATTTTTCTATGGCGTCCAATTTCCACAAAACAAAATGCTAACTTGGTCGAGCAATATGGTTCTTTCTTTGATTTTTTTTTCATATATACTTCATTCACACTGGTTTACTAACATGTGGTTTTACAAGAGTTGCCAAGCATGCAAGATATTCCTTTTAAAAGTCTTTAAAACTGTTTTTCTTAGAAACAGGAAGTCATATTGGGTCAAGAGAAAGTAAACACAAACCTCCACAATATCCAGCTTCAGCCTAGAACACTGAATGTGAAAGGCTCAGAGAGTCCTGAGAATGTCACAACAGAATACTTAATTTTTCTTAAGTGCTACGAATTAAAAGCTCTTCTAATTATTTAAGACGTGTTAAGAATTCAAAATATAACGATCAAAACAACCATAATCTTTTTTAGAACACATAAATATTATATGAAAAGCAGCATTGATGTTCTACTCATTCTTTGTGCCTACCCATCCCCCAGAAATATAGACCCCCACTATAAAGCCCACTACGAGTCCCTACCTGCATGGGTTAATCATCAAGAGGAATGAGAAAAACTGAAGCTATAAATCAGATCACAGTGCATTTATGTAAACACTTATACCTCTCCTCAATTACATGATAGCCCAGATTAAAACATAATAACTAAGAATGACTTCAGTTCTAAGAATTGGTCCTATTCTTTATAGACAAACATCTGTGAAAATCACAAAATCATTCCATCATAGAGACTTAAATAATTGCAAATGAAAATGGAAGAAAAGGAAGGACGGGATAGGAAGGGGGAAAAAAGCAAGGAGTGTGAGTCTGTTACAAAGACACAGACCATCACTGATGCTAAAAGCTAAATAGGATTTTAATGGCAGTTATTGGCACAACGTCTTCATTACTCCCACAGCCTCTTCTTGAATACCTCCAAGGTCAGAGTAGCCATCATTTACCATCTTTCTGATAGCATGAATATCAGAGAGGTGTTTTATATGGAGGGGAAATAGCACCCTGTGTTTCCCGTTACTGCACTTATCACATTTTCATTAAACTGCTTGCTTAATTGTCTGGATCTTCCAATAAATTACAGCTTCATGACGTCAGGAACTGAATCCATCTTGTTTACTATTATATCTTTGGCAACTTCGAGCATGAGTTATAGTAGATATTAAATATCTGTTACATGAATAAGTTAGTCAGTGAGTAAAATGAGACTTGCTTCCCAAATAACCTTCTCTTCTTAGTCCCAGTTCTTTCCTCTGGAACTATGTACACTAAGTTTTCTTTTTCTGGGATGAATAAGACTATTTCTCTCCAATTCTTTCTCACAGGGATATTTATCAGGGAGCTCAACATCTTTTCATACACCCCAAGTGTCAACATCCCCCTTAAATATGATCCTAGACTATCCGCATGAGTCCAGATAGGCCCTCCAACGAGTGCTCCACAGGGGACTCTTGCCTCCTTCCTTCTGATACAATGCTTACAGTTATGTGTCCTCAGGTCATGGCAGCTTCCGTGGCAGTCAGGCCCACCTCTGACTCTCACTGGGTTTATAGCTACACAAGAATCCCAGGTCCTTTCCATGCATCCTGCCATGCAGGCTCACCCACCTGCAGGCTCACCCACCACTGGAGCAGTTAACTTTTATGACCTAAGGACAAGAATTTACAATTGAATAGGGATTAATACAAAGTTCAACCTTTGGCCTATGGGCAGAAATTATCTAAAAACCATTATCCCATCCCTAGCTAGTTCATTAAGAGACCCTGCCGTGATTACTGCCCGTGTTAATCGCTCATACACAGTATTTTCTAAACTTGGCTAATTGGCTAGACCATGTGGGGAGTTAAAGTAATAATCATTACCATAACACTAACAACAACAACGAGTTTCTTTGGTCCAGATCTACAGAATCAAAACTTCTGGGGATCAAGACCAAGATTCTGTATTTTTTTAAAAATCTCTCCAGGGGCGCCTAGGTGGCACACTCGGTTAAGCATCGGACTCTTGGTTTTGGTTCAGGTCGTGATCTCAGGGTCATGAGATCGAGCCCCAGGTGGGGCTCCACGCTCCTTGCAGAGATTCTCTCCTGAGAATCTTGAGAGAATCTTGAGATTCTCTCTCCCTCTGCCCCTCCTGCACTCTCTCTCTCTCTTTCTCTCTCTCTCTCAAATAAATAAATAAATCTTTTTAAAATCTCTCACCTTCCTTAAATGGATCAGGAGTACCTGTTCTGCATTCCCATAGTACTCTAGGCTATCCTCTATCAATCAAACTTATCACACTCCATCATAATTTTTTTTATACGTAGGTCTCTAATGCTATAAATGATAAGTTCCAAGAGAGATCATTTCTGTTTTGCTCACCATAATATGCCCAACTTTAAGCATTAGACCTCAAACATGGAAGGTGCTAAATAATTATTAACTGAGTGAATGGGTGTCTTTTTGAATCACTGAATAAGTCAATAAGGTTATTTTTGGTAAGTCATAGAAACAGTAAAAATAACTGGAACCAATAAACAGTTGCCTAAAAGTAGATATAAGGAAGGGGTGGGTAACATTTCCCATCCAGATGTGTTTCAGAAAATTATCAAAAATATCAAATCCTGAAAGAGGCCAAGATAGCCTATTTTAAATAACTATAACTCATATAGCCCCTTTCAACCCAATTAAAAAAGTCTCAAAGACATAAAGTTGAGCTTAAAAGAAGCAAGTCCCAAACTAGTAAATGCTATATAATTCCGTTGATATAGAAGGCATAAATTGGCAAGACTAAATAGTAGCTATTTCAGAAATATGCATGGAGTATAAACAAATTATTGTATAAAAATACATGGCTATCAGATTTTTTAAAAGATTTCCAAAAGAAAGCAAATTATCCTTTGATCTCTAGTCCCTTATTATTCCACCAACTGTGAAGAAAAATGTCACATAGTAGGTAAAATATGTTAGTCATGTGAAAAAAGGGAAATCTTACAAAAATGGAGTAGGGAGGATGAAGGGGAGATTGGAAGAGGAGGCCATACCACTCAAGGTCAATTACATGAAGAATTGTCAAGTACAGACTCCAACAAAAAAAAAAAAAAATCAACAGGAAGAATCATCAATTACAGGCCCCCAAAAGGAAAGATGTATATACTGCGTCTTCTATAAGAAATCAACCACCCTTGAAACTCAGCCATTGAGAAACTATCATCACCCTGGACTCATGCTTTTCTCCAATGGACTTTCCTTCAAAACCATCCCTCTCAACTTCTTCCTCCTTCTCCATAAAATAATGGTCCTCTCCTTTGTTTGTTGGACTTGCCTATGGTTTTGCCACAGCCTGCATGACCCAAATTGCAATTCTGTTATTCCCAAATAAACCCAATTTTGCTGATAAAAAAACTTTTATTTTTAAAGTTAACAATCGTTATCTTTTTCCTTCAGAAACCACAAAAGAAACTATTTCTAGTTTGAATACTTTGTAAAATAAGTATATTATTTTCCTGATGTTGGCCTACCATGTGTGTACCATTAAGTGATATAGTTCATTTCTGATGAAATCCACTCTGAAGCACATTTAAACAAAAGGAATTTAGGGAGAAAGAGAAAGTGGGGAATCCACAATGGATATTATCAAAAACGTGTACTAAGAAAGGGGGTTAGGATTGTGGCTAAGTTCATAAGCATGATGGAATTGCCCTCAGGATGCCTAGGTGGCTCAGTCCCTTAAGCGTCTGCCTTCGGCTCAGGTCATGATCTCAGGGTCCTGGGATCGAGTCCCACATGGCATCGGGCTCGCTGCTCAGTGGGGAGTCTACTTCTCCAACTGCCTGCCACTCCCCCAGCTTGTGCTCCCTCACTCTCCCGTTCTCGCTCTCTCTCTGACAAATAAATAAATAAAATCCCTTAAAAAAAAAAAAAGGAATTGCCCTAAAAGTACTTGACCAGAACTTGACCACAAATAACTTTATCCCCAAATCTGGGTTCATTTTGCCAGCCATATAAATTTCTCTCTTAAATTCTGCAGTCCTCTGGCGTCTTACCTAAACTATCCATCCTCCCCACAAAACCCCACCACCTGCCATCCCAAAGCCCCCACAACCCTGGCACCTATTCACCTCCCTCTTTCACCTTCATTTAGAAGCAGCACAAGAACAGAAGAAAAAAAAAAAAAACAAAAACTAAGTTTTAATCCTTGGTCTGCCACTACAAAACCAGCTGTGTCTACACTGGTCCTTTAACCTCTCTGTACCTTATTTCTTAAATGGGGCAGTTGTGATCTCACAAGTTCCTTCTTTTTCTGGTTTTTGTTTGTTTTTTTTTTTCATTTCTCCTATTTTGTTATTAGAGCTGGCTTGTGGTATCATTCCTTAATAGCAAACCGACACAATATTTTCAGTGTAGTGTGAATGTTTAACTGTTTAGTATCAATGTTTTTAAGTTGATGTATTATTTTATCATTCCAAGCAAAGTACAAGTATGTGATTTTGTTCTGTTCACTCATCATTGTCTCAGAACATGGTGCCAAAAGATCTTAAGATCTTGCCATTTAGTAATATGGACATTTTGTACTTATAGGACTTTTGTACAATTTGTAGTTGCCCAAGTAAGGAACCAACCTCAAGCCTATAGATTCTTGTTTGTATGTATGCCTGTTAATTTGTCTCATAATTCAGAGTAACTGAACAGGAAATTCTTCAGATGTCCAATCTCATACCTTATAACTGATAGGTCTCATGAACATAATCCCTGCACAAAGCCATAAGCAATTCAAATCATGCAAAGAGAGAAATAACCATTGCCAAAACTTTCTGCCAAAAAGTGTTCTACTTTATAAATGCAAAACAGATGCAACATACCAAATTCACTCATAGCTATATTCCTACTTTGCCTGTCTATAATGAAAAGAAGAATTAATTTCACTTTTGTTTGCCATTTGAAATGTGTGGTTCCAGGCACCTGGGTGGCTCAGTCAGTTAAGCGTCTACCTTTGGCTCGGGTCATGATCCCAGCGTCCTGGGATCAAGACCCACATCGGGCTCCTTGCTCATCAAGGAGCCTGCTTCTCCCTCTGCCTGCCGCTCCCCCTGCTTATGCTCTCTCTCTCTCAAATAAATAAATAAAATCTTAAAAAAAAAAAAAACTTTAAAAAAAGGTTAATGTTCTCCTTAAAAAAAATGTGTGATTTCTAAAAATTAAACCAACAAAATTTAACAGTATCTTCTTTTATTTTCTCCTTTTAGATTTCTTACTACAGTAACATTTTTTACTAACACAAATATTTTAAGCTTAAATATTAAAAGTATGCTTAATTCCATATTGAAGTATTTCAATCATACACAGGTTGGTGGCTGCTAATATTTCTAAAACTGGTTTCTTCCAAAGTTGAAATTGTGCTTGCTCTTAGGTCTTTAAAATGTCTACAGTTATTTTTCCATGAAAAAGACCAAATCAATTTAAATCACATATAACTTATAGCATCAACACTAAATGTTGAAGTACTACTGCACAGAAACCCCTAAAAGACTGGATGAATCCTTGTTAAGTTTTTCAATGATTGCTATCACTTAGCCTGAGTGACTTAAAGACCTTTAAAAAGGGCGGTATCATGTGGACTCCAAAGGCAATGACGTCTTGCACATATTAACCTTTTTAGAAATCACTGCAAGAAGCCATCATTTTGTGAAACAATTATCTTCAGAGCACAGATGCTGATGAAACTGGAGGGAGGGGGGGAGAAGATGGAGAGATACTAAGTTACATGTTGCCTTTCAAAGAGAAACATGTACCTGACTATGATTTCAGAGAGGATTTGTCCATATATTTTGAAAGCTTCAAGCCCTAACCCACTTTTTCTTCTCGGATCTTCCGAAGTTCTGCATCTAACTTCCTCTTCTTGATCCTCTCTCCCCTCTCTCCCCCTCTCTCCTTGACCTCTTGGAATCCAGTAATGTTGCAAGTCAGTTTGTACAGCATTTTCTCCTAGTCTGCCTATTACTGTTTTCATAAAAGTCAAAAGCATTTGCAAAATGCCTTCCTCAGGATATGAATGAGCATCTCTACCAGTTGAGATCAAGTATTTAGTGATGCTGAGTTGACCTTGACTACTATCAGTTCTCAGTCATCTGCCGAGAGCTAGAAAATCATTGGCACTGGTAAAAGTGACTCACGAGGCAAAGTTCAGGTTCAGATGTTTACGCCTATCAGATTGACATTCCTTTCTAAGTTTTGGCCACCAAGACCAATTTGGCACCATTTTGGAGGTGTTCTCAGGAAAAAAAAGTCATAAAATGGAAAACTCACCCTAGGGACACTCTTTTCCTCCAAGTATAGACAACCTACCCTACCCCAGGTTTCTACTGCTTTTGGTCATTCACACCTTCACATAGTTATTTTTTTTATACTTTGTCCAGAGTTTATAACTGTTATGCTGTAGATTAAATTCAAAGAAATATGAGCTTAAAAATTTTTTAAATCACTAATAAGACAAGGCAACAAACATGCATAAGCAAAAACAATAGATAGTGTAATTATCAACTGAAAAATATGAGGTAACTATTATGAATGTTTTAAGACAAAACGGGGCGCCTGGGTGGCTCAGTCGGTTAAACATCTGACTCTTTATTTCAGCTCAGGTCATGATCTTAGGGTCCTGGGATCGAGCCCTGAATCTGCCTTGTCACTCAGCGGGAAGTCTGCTTAAGGATTCTCTCCCTCCCTCTCCCTCTGCCCCTCAGAATGAAATAGTCCCATGGTTCTGAATTATACACAAATGAGTTAAAATATCAATTACCTTTATACTTTCTTTTTTTTTAAGATTTTATTTATTTATTTGACACACAGAGATACAGTGAGAGAGGGAACACAAGCAGGGGGAGTGGAAGAGGGAGAAGCAGGCTCCCCATGGAGCAGGGAGTCCGATGCGGGGCTCGATCCCAGGACTCTGGGATCATGACCCAAGCCGAAGGCAGACACTTAACGACTGAGCCACCCAGGCGCCCACCTTTATACTTTCTTAAGTATGTAGAGTATAATTTCTTTTAACTACTGAAACAACAGAAACAGAGTATATAAATACAGAAGGAATGGAAAGAGAAGAAAGGAATAAAAAGAAAAATAAGCAAAACATAAAAAAAATTTAAGAAACAATAAAAAGAAAAATAAGCAGAACAAAAAAAATTTAAGAAAAAAGGAAAAATCAGGGAAAATTATGATTAATATAAGGCACAAAGTAAGAGGATATAAATAAGTCAACAATAATCATAATAAATTTAAATTTTTAACTTATCATTTAAAAGACAGATTTCCCCCCCAAAAAAGCAGATTTTTGGACTGGATAAAAAAATCCAACCATGTCCTACATAATTATAAGAATCATCCCAGAACATAAGGATAGAAAAAGACATAACAGGGGTGCCTGGGTAATAGCCTCATATTATATCAAACCAAACTTATAGAACTACAGGGAGCAATTAACAATAGTAAGAGATTTCAACACACTTCTCAACCACTGATAGGGCAAACAGACAAAATTTGGTAAGAATGCATGCCTTAAAACCCATAAATAACAGGCTTGACCTAATGGGCATATATAAAACATGTAACTCCTCATGGAAACATATAAAATTCAAGAATTGGAGAAAGTATTTTCTTTTGAGCATATATGGAACATTAATATACCAGGTCCCTCAACTGTTTTCAGATTACTACACATGGTTTTCATATTTCTACTATACTTGTAAAATATAGCTTAAATTTACAGGTTTTTAAAAATATTATTCTCTTGGCTCATAATGCACTTATGTTTAGCTAAAAAGCCCATACCCATCCATCCTTCAGAGGCAGAGGGTCTCCTTCTATGGTCTCACCATATTTGATATGCACCCTTACAAGCTGATATTTATTACTATTCTACTTCTAAGATACAATGTCTCTAATAAACAGTGAGATCCTTGAGGACTGCAAGAGGAGTATATTCTTTTACATTCATTTATTTATTTATGAAAGTAATCTATACACCCAACATGGGGCTCAAACTCATAACCCCGAGATCAAGAGTTGCATGCTCTTCCAACTCAGCCAGCCAGGTGCCCCTTGCAGGAGTATATTTTTAATCTTTACATCCTCACTATGTAGCACAGTGACTAGCATGTAGTCAGTACACAAAAAATAATTCAATGAATGAATGGATCAGGAAGGTCAAGAAGCCAAATTGCAAAAGACAAAATGAGGTTGATGATGAAAGATCATAGGCAGGAAAGATTAAATAAATATGTGATAATGATAAAACGAACTGTTCATCCTTGGCTTATCCCCTCAGCAAATCATACAGTAACATTTAATTATACATTCTAGAAGTGGATGGCTAAAAGAGACCTTAAAGAGTAAGCCAATCAGTAAGAGCTCCTAGGCAAAACAGAACATAAGTTAGCCAAAAATATTTCCTTCTTTGGAAATCTTCAAAGCACAGTGCTATTGGTGATTAAGTTTTATAGCTATAAGGACATGCCTCTTCCCTGTTCCTTTAAGTGTGCTACCTTCTCCAAAAGGAGATGAATATGAGATCCATCTACAACTGTCTGGCTAATCACACATAAAAGAGAAACATATCTAGGAAGAAACAGTTGGCAAGAGAAGTTCCCTGGCCAGAAAAACCTCTGGCAGCTATAGACCAATTCCCACAATTATTCTAGCATGAGAAACTGGATTTTTTTTTTCCAGAAAGTTGGAGGGTATAACAATTGCCTTGTTAAAAATACAAGCAGATGACTCTTGTTTTGAGTCAATAAGGATCTGGGACATTTCTAAGAACTACCAGGAAAGGGAAGAGCTCAAAACTCTTAAAAATTAACCTCCCAGAGACATAGGTTCCAACATTTAATTTACAGTGGCTAAATGTGAATAAACAGGAGTTAAAAACACACACACACACACACTGATGTCATTTTAAAGTCACACTTATAATTGGTAAGGATGGAATCAATGGGCATAAGACCCCCTTTTAAGCCTTTTCTGTGCAGGAAGAAAATAATCCCAGACTTATTTGTGTTATTGGCAAGGGTCTAACTGTGGCTGAAATGAGAGATATATCCTCTTTTGGCGTGTTTTAATTAAAAAGTAGAGACCTCTGTGGGATGGAGTAAATGAATCCTTACCTGAAAATAATGAAGCAACGCACATGACCTCTGAAAGCAGAGCCAAGTGAAGGCAAAATCAAAGGTAAAAAAAAGAAGCAGATAAGTCTAACAGCTGAAGAAAGCGACGCATGCATGCATTGAATTATTTCCCTTGTTTCTAGGTTAGACAAAAAAAAAAAAAAATTCCAATCCCTGCAGACAGAAATAGTGGTACTCTTAAGTTAGATGTTGTATTTAATACCAGGTAATGAATTTATCTCTAAATGCAAGGATAATCTTAATCCTAATAGTAATTCTTCAGAGAGTGATAATCATAACCACAAATAAAAGTTCCCAAGGAGACATACTGACTTCTGCTAGAACAGGACAAAAGTGGGATAGTAATAAATTTAACAATATATGTTTCCTTTTAAGATTCTAATATCACAATTGTACCAATTTCATACTAAATACGTGATGTTGGAAAGTTATTTCTCTGGCCTAATTATAAAATTTAGATCATACTAGTATTAACTTTATAAAGTTGATTTGAAAATCAACTAATCTGATAATGCGAAATGCCTGGTACAAAGTTAACATTCACTAAAGGTTAGCCATCATCATCATGAACATTATTGATTATAAATGCCTAGCACAAAGTACATACTCAGTAATTATTAACTGTCATAATATTCATCAACATTACTATTTATTATTACTCTTAACTGCTGAAAGAAGTTGACCAGTAAGGTAATCACTTCAGAAAAAATTTATTTAAATCTCTTCATCAGGAAATTCATTCCACAAATATTTACTGAGCAGTTACTATGTGCAAGGCATTGTTCTAAGAACAAAGAAAACCAACACTCACTCTTGCTGGGGGTAGCAGGGAGTAGACAAATAATAAACAATAATAAATCCATAAATTTTATAGAGTGCTAAGGGATAAATGCGATAGAAAAAGAAGAAACAGGGCGCCTGGGTGGCTCAGGTGGTTAAGCGACTGCCTTTGGCTCAGGTCATGATCCTGGAGTCCCTGGATCGAGTCCCGCATCGGGCTCCCTGCTCGGCAGGGAGTCTGCTTCTCCCTCTGACCCTCCCCTCTCTCATGTGCTCTCTCTCATTCTCTCTCTCAAATAAATAAATAAATCTTTAAAAAAAAAAAAGAAAAAAGAAACATAAAACATGCTAAAAGACTTAAAGGACATGAGGAAGATATCTGCATTCCAGGCAGAGGGAACACAAATGCAGACTCTCCGGTGGGAACCTGTTTGGCGTATTCGAGGGCCTGCAAGGAAGACATCGTGGCTGATAGCAGTGAGGAAGAAGGTAAGCTATTGGAAAGGAGGTCAGAGAGGTCAAGGATTCAAAGGCCACATCCTATAGGCCTCCTAGGTCATAGTAAAGACTCTGGCTTTTACTCCAAGTGAGACAGGAGCCACTGGAAGGAGCAGAGAAAGGTCAGCGTGATCTGGCTTATTTCTAGAAAGATCTCTCTGGTGGCCGGGCTGAGAGCAGACTGGTGGGAGTGAGGAAGGTACTACTTGAGAGACTAGCACAGAAATCCAAGTGAGAAAACACATCCATAAATGTGTTCCATACAAACTATCAATACTCTAACTGAAAAGAACAGCAAGGAAATTCAAAAGAGATAAAAATTGCTATTATCTTTAAGGGCTACCATACTGGTTTTATGGTGGAATTATACATGCAATATAGTATTTACCATAAATAAGTACTTCAAAGCCAAAAAACTAAGCAGTGCCTGGTGCAGAGAAAACACATAATAATGACTTATTTAATTTAGTAAATCTAAATTTACTCAACTTCTTGGTGAGAAATGTTATTCAAATATGATATTTAATAGGAAAAATGACATAGACCCGCTGCTCATTAGGCACACTGATATACGCTACACTCATTTCATTAAACAAATACAACTGACCACCTACTGTGGTCTCTTAACTAAGACTTCAAGGAAAAAAAAAACAATAATAAAGGTGTGGAAATAGTCCAGATAAGTTCACATTTAGTTACTGAACATGAAAACCAGCTCAGCGGGGCGCCTGGGTGGCTCAGTCATTAAGCGTAAGGTCAGGATCCCAGGGTCCTGCTCGGTGGGAAGCCTGCTTCTCCCCTTCCCACTCCCCCTGCTTGTGTTCCCTCTCTCACTGTGTCTCTCTCTGTCAAATAAATACATAAAAAAATCTTTAAAAAACAAAACAAAAAAACAGTTCAGAGTGAGAATCTGAACATATTAAAGATCTAAGTTTCAAAAGTTAGCACTCTATCAAGGAACTAATAGTTTCCTGCTCAGCATGAGTCCACAATGGACCAAACGGAAAATTAAGTGCATTATGCCTTTAAATATTAAGTCATCTTAACTTATCTAAATATATCTTAAAGTTTTGAATGTATCTGAATCTTAAGTGTTATTCTCAAACCTTCATGATAATTATTAAAAAAAATACTCCTCTTCTTTTTAAAGAAAAATATATGAATTATTAGAAAACCAATGAAATAGAGCTTAAAGAATAATTGAAATTACAGTCATTTGGAATCTTGGTCTTCAATACTGAGTGTTTTCTCCTATAATAAAGTACATAGAAAGTTATTTCAATAATACCCATACATTTCAAAGTACTTCCTTCCCCACCCAAAGTTAACCTGCACTGGTTCCATTTATGAGCCCTGCCAAGGACGGTATGCTCAGCCCATGCCAATGTCCTGCTGGAGACACCACAGGGCAAGTGAAAAGCTAAAGCTAGACCTGACATCACATTTGGTAAATCCAAATTACTGCCTCTGCAGTCTGAAGAAAGCAGCTTTATGATATGTTTCACAAGATTCCTATAATGCTTTCCTACTTTTTCCTCCCTTTGCACAAATGTTGGTATTTATTCTCCTAATTCTCAAAAAGACACAGGTCCTTCCTTTGAGGACCTAAATGTCTTTGATGATAATATCCAGAAAACCAGTTGCTCAGTAAGTGACACTCAATGGACCCACTGACATCCTAAGACCACAATATCAACCTTAATTAAACTATCACATATAAAACATGCCTTGGACATCTGTTATGTTTTATCCTGCCTCTTTTAGAAGAGGCACCTAATAACTCTTTCCCACCTAATAACTCTTAAGATGGCATGGTTAAGAAACAATGGGATCCCTCCACCACCCAAGAGAGGGTATGAGACCTAGGCGGGCCCCCTCTCTCTCCCATCACACCAGACACAGTGCTTGGTCCAGAGGAGAGAACATAGCCCAAGCAGGGCCAAAGTGCCTCTACAGAAGCAGATATGAACAATGAAAGGAAAGGGAGGGTTCTATCTCCTTCTAAAATCAAGCATTATGAGAGAAAGTGTAGGCCTAGAACTGCCAGAAATCATTTTTCCCCACCATGAATGGAAAAAGTCTGCCAGAGAATAAGTCCTACAAGAAGGAAAGAAGTGAAAAAAGAGAGACAAAATCCTAGTTTCAACTGAACCCCTGGTACCCTCAAGTGAACCCTTGGTCCCAGCTGAACCTGAGGCCAGAACCTCCTCTTGGCTCCCCAGTAATGCAAACCAAAGAGCTCCTATTGTGCTTAAACTACTTGGGTTTCTATCCCTTGCAAAAGAAGTAAATGAAGGTCCTATAAAGTACAGAACTGGTAAAGTATAAGCAACCAGAAAATCCAGATTAGATGAACCACACACCAAATATGTCCAAAATAAAATATGTCCATTTTGTCACTGATTCACTCAACAAATATTCATTGATTATGAGCCAGGCACTGTGCTAGGCATTGAGGAAACATCAGAGTCCAATATAAACCAAACCCAAAGCTTCCAGCTTAATGAAGAGCTATTATTGCACATTAGCACAAGCATTGCCAAGCTCGGATCCAACGGGCGATCTTCAGGGAGTCTTGAACACCATCAAACGCATGTAAACTCTTGTGTTTTTGTACACTCATCTGAAGTTGCAACATGAATTTCCTCAGTCTCAAAGTGACATATGACCCCCACAAGATTAAGGAAAACTCTTAGGGCACAAGCATACCTTAGGATCGAGACACCTCAAAGTTTTTATGGAAATTCTCATCCCTTAACCTTAGCACAGTTTTGTTCAGAGAAGACACACTTTATGGAACAGGCATGTCACAGAAATATCACTCTCTTTTAAAATATATTATGAGCCTAACTCCTTTAATAATTCTTTTTTTCTATAGAAACAAAACTAATAGCTAATAGCTAGTTGCCTTAACCCCTAATAAGTTCAAAAGCATCTCAAATATTAGCGCTTTAAAGGCTGAATAGAGAAGAGGATTTAGACCCTCTCCTGTAGATCACATACAGTCTTCTTAGGATGCTATTTGTGGCCAACATATAGTTCAATGATTTTTTAAAAATCTAATGGGAAGCAAAGAAATCACTCTTCAAAAGGAGGGCTTCCGAGTTGCCTGGGTGGCTCAGTCATTAAGCGTCTGCCTTCGGCTCAGGTCCTGGTCCCAGGGTCCTGGGATCGGGCCCCACATCGGGCTCCCTGCTCGGCAGGAAGTCCCACTCTCCCTGCTTGTGTTACCTCTCTCAGTGTGTCTCTCTCTGTCAAATAAATAAAATCTTAAAAAAAAAAAAGGGAGGACTTCCCCCACCATTAAGTTTTAAAAGGTCCAGCTATCATCACTATCATCAATAGATAACTTTATTTTTTTTCCTTAGCAACTTAATTTGAATTTGAACATTTCTTCATTATAATTTAATAGAACCAAAGAGCAATCAAGTTGCAAAATTCAAAATGTCAATAATTCTGAAAAGTTATAGGGGAAATTAACATTAGAGAAGCTTCTCTTGAAGCTATAAGCTTCATCTACAGTATTTAAAATCAGAGGCAAATAATTTTACAAAGACAAGCTCAAGAAAGGTATCATCTTCTGCAGTCTGACCATCATTTGAATGTTTGGGAGTATCTCAGTACCTACTTTCCAATTCCTTTTGAAGCATATATATATAGGCTGTCTGTTTCACATTTGTCTTTCCTGGACCCAAAAGGAAAGGTATCTCCTTTTCATCAGCAAAATGGTTTTCTACTAAACTGATATTGATCAGAGTCCTATCTGGGAAAAAAAAAAAAAACAGGAAACAGCGTCACTGCTTTTCCTTACTCAAAAATGGTCTTCTGGAGATGTTTTAACAGCAGCTGATTCATTATAACAATTTTCTCACAAAAACTTCCTCTAAGAATTTGATTTGGTGGCTTTCATCTTGGCTTTTCCTACTCTGAGACTACCAAAGCAGATTGCTTTTCAAGGCAAAACAACTTCTTTCCGAACCTCCTGCCATTCCTGGGAGTGAAACTAAAGACCAAGTAATCAAATGTCCACAATGATTTTTTTTTTTTTTATCCTGCCCAGATAATTCACCGATTCCTATTTACCGGGTACGCACTACCTTCACTCTTCAATAAGAGATGTCTCCCTAGGGAGAGACGATCTCACCTGACATTTTAGTAAGATTTCCCAACCCCCTCCCACACGGTATGACTCTCTTGCCTCCTGGAGGAGGTGAGAGAACAATGTCATCAGCAGCCATTTTGCCCCACGAATAAAACCAGCTACTGTCTTTCCATAGCACGTGCTCTTATCTACCTGTATCTGATTTTCTCATTCTTTCTCTTATATGATGTCAAGCTTCAAACTTACTCAAAATATTCTTTAAACCATCCTTTTTTTTTTTAAGATTTATTTACTTATTTGAGAGAGCGAGAGAGAGAGAGAGCTAGAGCGCACAGGGGGTAAGGGCAGAGAGCGAGGAAGAGAGACTCTTAAGCAGACTCCACCCTGAGCACGGACGACAAAGTGGGGCTTGATCTCACGACCCTGAGATCATGACCTGAGCAGAAATCAAGAATCTGGCGCTTAATCGACTGCACCACCCAGGTGCCCCTTAAACCATCTTTTTAAGAAACTGTGTTTAGGGTCCAATTATCTTGCCAAACTGATGGTTTCCAGCCAAACTCCTAATCAAGAAGGAAAAGACAAACCTCCACGGACACCCTATCTTACGGGACATGCGATAAGAAACACATGTAGATTTTGTAATATACTCACTCTCTCCCACAAACCAATACAGCTTTCAGCTTTTTCTTTTTCAAGTTCCTCTAGATCTGCACACTAAGTCATAATGCTCTGCCCAATAACAAATCATATGGAAAAAATACATCCATTAGGAGAGAAACAATTTTTCAACTGTGTGTTGTTTCTGGGTTGTACACTGAGGGCTTTGTCATGAGAGACCACATCCGTGCAGGATGGTGGCGTCTTCTGCCAGGATAAGGAGAAATTATCCTAAATCATAAAGAATAAAAAACCTTCATGGTCCCCCTTGGCCCTTGCTCTTGTCCTGTCAGAAGAAGGTCTGTGGAAGGCGCAAGATGCACTCTGAATGGAGATTGCACATTACCAAGAGAACTCCCTGGTCCTTTCTCAGTTTCCTCTTGCAAAGCAATTGGACAGATAGTCCCTACAGTAAATGGTCTCCAAAAATCCTTAGAGTTTTTTTCCCCCCATGGTGTCCTGTATTTCAATGTTAAGTGAATGAAATGACATCCCTTTGGTTCCCTGCCTTATTCAATATTCTAAACCACTGAATTCTCTCTAAATATAAGAAAGCTGTGATCGCCACTTTACCCGTGTCCACCCTCTGTAATTCTTCCCTTTTCCAAGCACAGCATCAAGGGATGTTCAGACTTCCCTTCCTTTCACACACCAATCAAAAGCCCCTTCCATGACTGGAGAAAAATCTAAATTCCAAGAACTTGGCAGTGCTGGGGCTGTTACTAGGCCAGACTCATTAGCATTCCAAACAGGGCCTGAAGAACTGCTAAGTAGCAAAGTTTTCTTTAAAGGGCTTGGAATTTAAAAACAGGAAAAGAAAGGATGTGATAGGAAATGTTTTATTTTCCCTCATTCAATGTTACATTTCCTTTAATTTATGGATATCTTGATTTACACACATAATTGTGCTGAGTATTTCACACTTTAAACTTCCCTGAACGCTGGAGTTAGAAGAAACAGCTTGACCAGATGTCTTTTTTAACAATCAATAAACCCTAAATCCGTATCTCATCTCCTCTCTCATGTCTCATTAAAAAAAAATTAATAAAAAAGTATACCTTAATGACACTCCAAATACCATGATTGATCTGCTGAATTGTAGTCAGATGATACTTGGAGTGTAGTTTTAAAACCGCTGCCCCCGCCTGGGGGGCTCAGTCGTTAAGCATCTGCCTTGGACTCAGGTCATGATCCCAGGGTCCTCGGATCGAGCCCGCATTGGGCTCCCTGCTCAGCAGGGAGCCTGCTTCTCCCTCTCCCTCTGCTCTTTCCCCAGCTTCTGCTTTCTCTCTCAAATAAATAAAACGTTTTTAAAAAAAATAAATAATAAAACTGCTGCCTAAAACAAGATATTTAATTATATATATATGTTTTATATTTATGTATAACTAAATTATTTCTATGTTCCTTCATCAATAAACACAAAATAAAATCAAGAAAATACTGGGTTATGTAACTAACTCAACATTTTCTTTTTATTTACATCACTGCTACAATAGTGGGAAAACATTGGGAAATGTTTTATAGGCGAAACATTTTCTGGCTTTTTAAATTATAGCAAATCTGGAAAAAGAAACCATTGATATTTAAATGTGTAACATGACTCAACTCATGCTAGTAAATAGATTTAGGTGACCTCCTTAGGACGTTATCATTTAAAGAAAATATATATGAATTTTTAAAACATCTGGCATGTACCTGTATAGCTTTCCAAACATTCACACAGACATAACATCATTTCATACCCCCAAAGAACCACTGAGGAACAGAGGACACATATAATTAGTACTCCCAATTTAAAGATGGGGAACTGAATTCAGATATTAAATACTCTGTCCAAGTTCTCAGAACCTCTTCAAGGTAGAATAGAATTCAAACCTGAGCACTTCAACAGCTTTTCCAAAATCCACATTGCCTTTAAAAGCTCATTATCAAACATCTATTTACTTAATGATTTGATTTCAACCTTGAAATTAAATGATTTCTAGATAATTATATCATAACTAACCAATTTCTTCAGTAGTTCAAAGTGGACCCAAGTTTTAAATATTAAAATAGGAGGAAAAAAATGAGTTGAAGACAGACTTTTAAGAGTTAGAAAAATTTACTGTGCCATTTCTGAAATGGTTACACAAAGATCACATTTCAATATTACATATTAATTAGGAATCATAATTCATATCTAGCTCTGGCACAAAATACATTTGTTTTACGGGGGAATTTTTAATTGAAAGTATTTTTGCAATAAAATTTTCTAATTTTTGAGATCTGAACTAATGATTTATTATCTCAGAATCTGTATTTTAAACCTGCTTTTTATACATCTCCACAATAATAATTAATTCATGTACACTGTGCGCACATTAGGTGCCACAATTACCCCATCAAGTGGATAAGCTACTCGTGCCTAAACAAAAGCTATCTACATTAAAAGGAAATACATTCACAATTAAATGTACTGTAAGAAATAGAGATTCTCATGTATATACTTTCATGGAAAAGATTCATGTCTCAAATTATGTTTATTCATGTGCTAATGAATAATGTATTTATTTTGAAAAAGTCTGTTTCATAAACTCCCTTTTTTTTTTATTTTGTAGCAACATTATTGAAGTATTATTTAGGTACAATAAACTGCTGCCTTCCCTCTGACCCCACACCATGACCCCCACCCTTTGATTTCCTCAGAGTCCCTTCAAGAGCTGATGCCAAAGGTTAGACTGGACCAGACTTGAGGCTTTACTACAGCATGTAGAAGTATTCAGATAATCCTCCTTTTCATCAAGCAGTAAACTGCGCCTGAAACAGCGCTAGTATAAAAAGCCCAAAAGTGGGGCGCCTGGGTGGCTCAGTTGGTTAAGCGACTGCCTTCGGCTCAGGTCATGATCCTGGAGTCCCTGGATCGAGTCCCGCATCGGGCTCCCTGCTCGGCAGGGAGCCTGCTTCTCCCTCTGACCCTCCCCCCTCTCATGTGCTCTCTTTCTCTCATTCTCTCTGTCTCAAATAAATAAATAAAATCTTTATAAAAAAAAAAAAAAAAAAAGCCCAAAAGTACTAAACTGGAAAGAGAATAGTCTTCTAGAAGCACGAAAGGTAATTAAAGTCTCTCATTTGAAAATCTGATTGAAAGGGGTGCCTGGGTGGTTCAGTTGGTTAAGCGACTGCCTTCAGCTCAGGTCATGATCCTGGAGTCCCGGGATTGAGTCCCGCATCAGGCTCCCCGCTCTGCAGGGAGTCTGCTTCTCCCTCTGACCCTACTCCCTCTCATGTGCTCTCTCTCTCTCTCTCATTCTCTCTCTCAAATAAATAAATAAAATCTTTAAAGAAAAAGAAAAAGAAAATCTGATTGAAAGGACATAGGAAATATGGCTTCCTGGAAGTTAAGGGGTAATCCTATTTGGCTGCAGTGGGCGCGTGTTGTCTTTGCCTTTCCAGTGTCCACGGCCTTTCTCTGGCAACAGAACCCTGACAGAATAATGGAGAAGGGCTCTTCTCCCACTCAGAGCATGATGATGTCACCTCTGTAAGCAGAGCATCTCATTCCCTAGCCACAATGTTTGGCTGAAGATGGGACCATTATCCCAGTAGAGCAACAGTGACGACTGCTGTCCTTCTGGGGTCTGAGGAAATGAGGCACTCTTTTCAGCTCTGGGTGTAAGAGGATAGGGTACTGTAAGGCAGAAGTTGCTAGCAGCCATGCCGTCACCATAGGCGGAAGCTTGCCTGAGGATGGAATCAACGCTCATGATAAAACAGAATCAAGGGATAGAGTCTATAACGTGCTATGCCTAGACTCTTCGGTTACCTTGATTACAAAGTTCTCTTTGCTGACGATTGTTCCAGTTGGGTCCTCAGTTTCTTGCACCCTGATTAATAAAGGGTCTTCAGATTCACTAGTTCTGTCATAACAAGGAAAGTGACATGTTTGGAGCTCTTATCCATTACTCCAGTAGGACTAGAAAGAGCAAACTGGTATAAACTGCAACAAAAGGAATTTATGTTAGCTGAAAGGAAGCATCACAGAGAAACTTTCAAAAAAGTTTATAAAGAGGGGGTTTTTAAGTGTTTTCCTTTAATGCTTTTATTTACAAGAATTCTTCAATAGTTTGTGTGCATATATATATACACTAAGATTCCAGTGATAGTAAAATCTCCTTTTATGGCATAACTAAAAGAAAGCTAGAGCCTGCATATTTTTGTTCATTAGGTATATCCAAGAGGCAGCAGTAAGAACACTCTCCATGCCTTTCAGATCCCTATGATTTTGTCTAAAAATCATTAGTATTCCCAGGATAAGTAACCATCATCATTTGATTAGTCACTATTCAAAATTTAACAAGATTATCCTAGGCAAATTTTTTTATTTATAAACTGATTAATTATCCAAATTAGATAAATGGTTTTGCTAATCCCTCTACCAGTCACAGATGTTCATTAGGAGTTCTTGGCCAATAGGAAACTAGAGAAGCTGTCCAGTGGAAAATTGTGCAAAATCTCTACCCTAATGGCTCCAAAGCAAACATTTGTTTTTTGGTTCAATAAATAAAATAGAATTGTTTCCTTTTACCACTATGTTCTACCAGGGAAGAAATGTTAGGAACTAAAATAACAGGTTGTCTTTAAAATGTAACAAGACTTGAAAATTCTAGTCAAGGAAGATAGGGCATATATATGCCAAGCAATTCTAAGGTTATTACTAATGTTGATACACTTCAGGTGTTTGCATTACATCAAAAGGATAGCAGGCATCAAACCACTAATAAAAGATAAATATAACATAATAAAAAAAAGATAAATATAAGTGCCTTCAATTTAGTAACCTGCATTATCAAAGTGAGGAAGAAAAAAAAGCCAAAACCAAAATAAATAATAGATAAGGCACTGTGCCTTTGAACAGCCTATTAAACAAATACCAGCTTAAATTGGTTTACTGCAAAATTTTATAAACATAATGCAGGAGAACTTTCAACATCCATGCACTATGAACTCAACCAAGCTTCCAAAAAGAGACTCATGCTGATTTTTTGGGTGTAATAACAATAATAGTAGTAGTAATAACAGTGGTTTCTACCTATTTAATTTAGGTGCCTGATGCTAAGGGTTTGATGTTTACTAAGTGTTTCACAATGTTAATTGCCATTAATCTCATGGCAATAGTATAACCTAAGCAATAATCCCACTTTACAGATAAAGAAATAGAGGTTTCAGTATTAAGTAACTTCTTAAGGTCATACCAAGAAGCCTGGAGTTGTAATTTGAAATCAGGTTTGTCTGAACCAAACTCAGAATTTCGTTAGTACCTATTATCTGACAGATACTGTGTGCAGCATTAGGGACATAATTGTGAACAAAACCAGACAGGCTCTGCCCTTACAGAGTTTAAGTAAAATTAAAACTACAACTGTGATAAATTTTCTGAAGGGAAAAAAAATGGTGCTATATGAGCATACAAAAAAGGAGCTCACACAGTCTGGGAGACCAGGAAAAGTTCACTGCAGAAGGGTCAGTGAGCTGAAATCTGAATGATGAATAGGTTAGGTATAAATTAGGTAAAAGGCAAAGGTTTAAGCAGGGAAACCTACCAGACAGATGAGAAAACATGTAAAAAGGCCCTGTGGTAAGAGGGAACTCAGAATGTATATGCAACTAAAACAGGTGGCGGCGGGCAGGGGTGGGGAGGGGAGAGAGGCATTGTGCCTGAAGCAGAAAACCAGGGAAGAAAGCATGGAACAAGATGAGGCTTGTATCTCAGAGTCCAGAAAAGCCTGAAGTTGCACTGGGCTTAATGACCTTTTATCCATACATAAGCAAATGAAAGAGAAACTCTCAAGTCTATGTGTTCCATTTTTAAAATAAAGCATTCAAAAGTCACAATGAATATTTTAATCTGTAAAACTTTTTGGGTCTAAAGTGAAACAATGTTGTCCCTTCAGTGATTCTAAGACAAGTTACTTTTCATCCCCAGTACAGCTCCTTGGTTCAGGCCTCTTCATTTAGACCCTGATTCCTCCTATGCCTACCATTTGCAACCTCATTCTATTCTTTCTCTTTACCATTGTCTGATCCTTCTAGAGCAAAACCTGATCATTTCACTCTCCTTAAAAATCCTTCAATGTCTTCACATTACCTAATGGGGAATATATGATCTGGCCTTTGTCTTCCTATCCAGTTCCATCTTCTGCTAGAATATAGTCAAGCCAGGATTTGAGGATGTCCAGAGAACAGGTTCATTTATTGATGCTCGATTATTCCCAATATATTGGTCACATCAGCATGATTCAAGATGGCTTCTTACCTGCTCATATTACAATTAACTGAATGGAGGGAGGGGAGGGGAGGGGAGATGGCAGCAAAAGCCTCCTTTAAAGGCCTGACCTCAAAGTATAGTACATGATCACCCTGGCTGCAAGGGAGGCTGGGAAATGTGGTCTTTATTCTGGGCACCCACAAACTCAAATACTTCTGTTAGTATGGAAAAAAGGAAAAATGAATTTGAGGGAGTAACTAGCAGTCTCTGATATAGAAATTGAAATAAAAATTCATTTTGCTAAATTGAACAGAGCTCAAACTAAATGATGCAGTTGGCATCAGTTCTTTAGAGTTTATCACATTAATTACAACTTCCATTTCAGAAAAAAAAATGTGCAAAATGAATGTTGACCTACTCTTTAGAAAACTGTCACAGTATAACTTTATATACTATTCCCAAAGTAATTACTGCCTCTCAAAACTCCTACATGACTATTTACCTAAACAGTTCTTTATGCAGTTTCCTCAATAATAACAGTGTTTTTATACTTGCAATTTGATAATATTTTAAAAGACTTTCTGAAAGATTCTTTAGCAGCTAAGACTGGAAATAAGCACTGGGTTTCACCCTAACAGATAACAATGACTTCATTTGTACTGATCAGGGAAGGAGGCTCATTCTTCACATGAGTTTAGAATTGGAACTCAACTATTAAATCACGTCCTGCCAGGTAAATAGGGAAGAAAGGTAAATAAAGGCCCTTTTCTCATTTGTTATTAATCCTAGAGATGGAAGAGATGGATTAATTTAGTTAAGTTTTAAATAACTTTCATTGACAATGAGGCTTAATTTGACTTAAAATGTCACAGTATTTACCATTTCTAGCCACAACTATAGAATCTTTAGTACAACAAAATTCCTTCCTTCACATTTCCTGCCTATTTTAACACACCAGGTTTGAAATTAGCCTCTTTGAAAACATGGTTGAAACCAAAAATCTACTTGAAATGCAAATGTTTAAGTAGTTATGTCCCTGATATCAGTAATGACCTTGAACGCTTTAGCCAAACACAAGTAACTAGTCCTTAAATCATTAACTTATTTTGGATCCCTAATGTAACTATGTTGGTGATTTGTGTAATATACTTTTTAAGTCACTGTCTTTAATTGGTATGATGTGCTTCCACTAAATTAATTTGGACATTACAGAAATGCAGCAAAACCCCAATAATGTTTTGTATCTTTCACCTCAAAAGTATTTTTCTAAAGATATTACAATTTAAACACCTATCATAGAAGATCATGGCACATTACAATGAGAGGAAATAGAATGACATTGTTTTACTTTTTAAATTATTTTGTAATTTGTACATATCTATATTTTTCACTTTATTTCTCTGTCCTATATGCAAATACACTTCAAAGAAGTTCTTATTTGTACATTGCTACCAGTGAAGATTCCAAGAATAAGAGCAAATAACAACACTGGAGAATTTTAAGTTCTTAAAGAGAATGGCCAAACATGTATATATTGGAATAAGCTTGAGTCAAAGCACATTCTAACAGACTCAGTCAATAGACGGAATATAAATTAATGAAGAAAAAAAATACTGCAACTTGCTCTCTTCAACCTGTATTTAAATGCTTATCCTTTTCCAGAACTTATTCCTAAATTTCAAAAATAAAAATTACCAGTTGTCATATGCTCTCTTTTATTTTTCTTAAGTTCAATAAATTCCCCAACTATTCTCTGGTTTCATATTAGCAAATTATTTCCAACTAAACTTGTTTGCCAATAGCAGTTAAAATAAAAAATGTCTCTGTGCATGTGTTATATAATATCCACAAAGAGAAAGAGCGGATTTAAAGTAAGAAATTGTCTCATAAAATGCTTACAAATTCACCCTTTGCACACATTAAAAACAAAACTGAACTTTCAGAAATATCAACTTTTCTTTAATGTGGCTATAACACGGAAACCATTAAATAAGGCTATATACATTATTTTTTCCAGACTGTAGGTTTTATCACATGTTGGGCCAGGTAAGTACAGAGATAGGACCCAAGAGATTATTAAACTACCTATTATAGTAAGATTTAATGGCACCATAAAACTAATGACAATTTTCATCTGTTTTAAAAGAATTACCTATATGGATTCTCAAAACATTTAATAAGAAGAACAATTACATTGACTTTTTTCCAGAGAAGGACTGATGTTAACAGCTACTTAGAGATTTGAGAATATATGTATTCTAAATATTTATGGAGCCAAGCACTTGAGATACTCAGTGACAAAACCAAAAAATCCCTGCCTTCGAAGAGTTTATAGCCAGACGATAAACAATGGATATTTAAATAGTAAATTATATGGTATGTAATAAGATAGTATTGGGGGGAAGGTAAAGCAGGATAAGGAGAATAGGAAAGACTGAGGCAAAATGTTAAATATGTTACCAATGACCCACCAATTCCACAGCTAGGTATATACCTAGTAAAAGAATTAAACATATGCATACACACAAAAACCTGTACAAGACTATTCATAGCAGCATTATTCATAATACTTAAAAAGTAGAATCAACCTCAAAGATCCCTCAACTGATAAATAGAGAGACACAACATGCTAAGTCCTTACAATAGGATACTGTTTGGCAATAAAAAGGAATGGAGTGCTGGTACGTGCTATGACATGGATGATTCTTGAAAACATTATGCTTAGTAAATAAGCCCAGACACAAAAGGAGGATTCCACCTATGTGGGGCACCTAGAATGGGTAAATTCATAGAGACAGAAAGTAGACTAGGGGTTACAGAGAGGAGGAGGGGACGTGGACAGAGTGATTGTCTAAAGGGTACAGAGTTTCTGTCTGGGATGATGAAAAAGTTCTGAAAATGGATACTGGTGATGGTTGCACAACATTGTGAATGTGATGAATGCCACTGAATTTTACACTTAAAATAGTTAAGATGGTAAATTGTATGTTATATATATTTTCCCACATTTACTATTTAGAAAGGCACTAAGAAGTTACTATTAATTTACCTACTAAGCGGTGATCTAAGCTCACACTCCTCTTAGCTCTTTCTCTCCCATACCGGACTGCCCAGAAGACGGCAGAAATCAGAGAGCTCTGCTCAGTGATTTCTCTGGTAATCAAACCTGCCATTGTGACTTCCTTCATTCACATAAGCGAATAATCCAAATGGAGCCAAATTCCATCACTCGATATTCTGAAATTTAAGAAGAAAAATGCAGAGTATAGGAATTGCTGGATCCAAGTCATGTGAAAGGCAGGACTCAGAGAAAGTTTTGCTATTTAGATTCCCAGAGCAGCCTTGGGTTTCTGCCTTTCTTACTGCTCAGTTGTTGAGCTCATCATTCAATTTCTTGGAGCTCCTCCAGTATCCTTATAATTAACATTTCCTTCTTTGCTTAAGCTAGGCAGAGATGGTTTCTGTTCCTTACAAACAAAAGAACCTTATTTCTAATACATTATAGACTTTTGATTCTTAGCTTTTATCCATATGGGAAAATGATATACACGTATATTTTGCTTTCCAAATCTTTTGGGCTTTTGAGATCAGGTAGAAAGAATTAAGATAGTAAAGGGTACTGACAGATTGTTTTTTCAAGAGTCCCAAGACAATTCAATACAAGGTTTGTAAATAATTTAACTAAATGTGAGTTGGAACATCATTTTATTCTCTGAAATTTTCACAAAAAACAGGTATCCTCCCCACCCACCCTCCATCAGAAAGTAGAGCATTCCTATGAAACCTTTCAAAAGCCGAAACGGCATAAAGCAAAGAAGCAATTACCATTTCATAAAAGCAAAAATCCTCTTTGGATTTCTTTCAATTAGTGAAGACAGGTATTAATGTAGGTCTTTTGTAAAAGTAAAATGGGATAAAGTGAACTTTCAGATAGTAGGAGACACCTGTAATACACTTTGATTTGCCACTAGAAAAGTCAATCAACAACTTTATGGTCCAGTTTTATTTTTTGGCTTGTTGTGGGTTCTGTTTGTTTATGCTCTTATATTTAGCTCTGACGATCCTTGCATAATTTGAGGAATCCTCTTTTCTTTTTTTTTTTTTTTAAGATTTTACTTATTTGACAGAGAGACACACAGTGAGAGAGGGAACACAAGCAGGGGGAGTGGGAGAGGGAGAAGCAGGCTTTCCGTGGAGCAGGAAGCCCAATGTGGGGCTCGATTCCCAGGACCCTGGGATCATGACCTGAGCCGAAGGCAGAGGCTTAACGACTGAGCCACCCAGGTGCCCCAAGAATCCTCTTTTCGATAGGAGATAAGATGTGGAGAAGAGTAGTGTCTACTTTTAGTGATTGTTTTAAAATTAGTCATTACCACGAGGCCTTGGAGAGCTAGATATCTAGGAATTACTTAATTAAAAACTTCAGTTTTCTCTAGGACTCTATTGAGAAGTGTTTTGGATAACTAATACCTAGTAAAAGTCCAGCATTTTGTAATTTTCACAAAGAAATTTTTTTTAAGATTTTATTTATTTGACAGAGAGAGAGAGAGCACAAGCAGGGGAGGAGAAAAGGGAAAGGGAGAAGCAGGCTCCCTGCTAGGAGGGAACCCGATGCGGGGCTCGATCCCAGGACCCCCGGATCATGACCTGAGCCGAAGGCAGACGTTTAATTGACTGAGCCACTCAGGCGCCCCCCACACAAAGAAATTTTTTATGAGGATATTTTAATAGTAGATCAAATACCTTACTAATCGATAGAACCTCAATAACACATTTGAATTCTAAGAATTTAGGCATGTATTCAGATTATGCTTTGTTCACTTCCTAAGTCTTTCCCTGTGTTCATGGGAATCTATGAAAGGTATTCTATACCAAATGAGAATGTGTGTGTGTGTGTGTGTGTGTGTTGAACAGTCACAGGCAGTATGAGGCAAAAACTTAGAGGGTCTGAACCAAATTTAAACTTCTCACATTTGGTAAATAAGCATAAAGTATGTTTTTAGATCATTTCTTCTATCTTTTCATATCTCAAAAATATCAAATTGTTTCCATCCTTTTTTGGAGCTATCAAATGGACAGTAAAATTTCACCAAGCTTCTTTTTCAATGGAAGAAAAAAGTACCAAGAATATATGATCAAATTATGGGTCTGGATTTGAGACAAGTATCCATCCTCATGATCTTTCAAAGTGCAGCTTAAATACCACCTCCTCCTCGAAGCCCTCCCCAGATCATACCAGCCAGAAGCAACGAATCCTCTTCTGACTCCTTTATGATACTGTTTTTAACCATCTTATGACATTTGAAAAGAACTGCCTCATGTTGTGGTTCTTCAATATCAGTCTTACCTCCATCACTGGTTACTAATGGTAACTAGCAACCACTAGTTAGTTCACAAATATTTATTGAACAGGAATTGTGTGAGGTGCTAAGCCTACAAAGATTAAAATGACAGTTCCTTCCCTTGTGGCATTTCTAGCACTAAGAGCAAAGAAGGTGTCAATACATTTACTCCCACAGATCCTAGCCAAGTTCTCAAAGGAATCTCATATCATAAATTCTCAAAGACAGTTTTAGTTTTTTGCGGTTTTTTTAAGACTTTATCTATTTATTTGAGAGAGAGAGAGAGCAAGCAGGCAAGCATGAGCAGGGGGAGAGGCAGAGGGAGAAGCAGACTCCCTGCTGAGCCAGATGCGGGGCTCCATCCCAGGACCCTGGGACCATGACCTGAGCCAAAAGCAGAGGCTTAACTGACTGAGCCACCCAGGCGCCCTGACAGTTTTAGTTTTTGAGATAATAATTTAACACAGTATAAGATCTAGCATCTCTGGGGTGTCTGCGTGGCTCAGTTGGTTAAGCATCTGCCTTCAGCTCAGGTCATGATCCCAGGATCCTGGGATTGAGCCCCACATTGGGCTCCCTGCTCAGCAGGGAAGTCTCTCTCTCCCTAAGCCCCTCCCCCTTCCTCATCCATTCTCTCTCTCTCTCTCTCAAATAAATAAATAAAATACTAAAAAAAAAAAAAAGATCAGGGGCACCTGGGTGGCTCAGTCGTTAAGCGTCTGCCTTTGGCTCAGGTCATGATCCCAGGGTCCTGGGATCGAGCCCCGCATCGGGCTCCCTGCTCGGCGGGAAGCCTGCTTCTCCCTCTCCCACTCCCCCTGCTTGTGTTCCCTCTCTCGCTGTGTCTCTGTCTGTCAAATAAATAAATAAAATCTTTTAAAAAAAAAATCTAGCATCTCTTCCCACTGTATCCCAAGCACATAGTCAGGGTTCATTAAATATTTGTTGAATGAATTAATGACTCCATCTGTGGCATGCTCCAGCATAAACCATATCACAAGGAAAGTTACATGGACTTGATTCATGATGTAAACACATCTTCAATTTTATGATTAAAGTTTTTTTTCTAAATAACCCCATCATTTAACTTATTCTCAATTCTGGGTTGGATTTCTGTGGGTATGTGTTGGTATAAACTACAAAATAGCTATTGCTAACCAATTATTAATTTTTTATTTTGAGAGAGCTAATCCATCCATTTTGAAGATACTTAATAAAGGGGCGCCTGGGTGGCTCAGTCATTAAGCGTCTGCCTTCGGCTCAGGTCATGATCCCAGGTTCCTGGGATGGAGCCCCACATCAGGATCCTTGCTCAGCAGGCAGTCTGCTTCTCCCTGCTTGTGCTCACTCTCTCACGCTCTCTTTTTCTGTCTCTCTCTCTCTGGCAAATAAATAAATAAAATCTTAAAAAAAAAAAAGATAAATACTGTTGACCAACAGTAATAAGAAACTGAAGAATCCTTAAAAATATCACTTTCACTTTAGCTAACTCTTCTGACAATACCAGTAATTAATTAAAGAATGTTTAATTAAAGAAACATATCTAGAATCTGGGAATACAGGAGATACAAAAGTGAAAATGAAAATCACCTATCCATTCACCATGCAGTACCACCACCGTTAATATGCTATTCTATTTTTTTCACTATTTTCCATATATAGTGTTTTGTATTTTTTAATTAGAATTATGGTTTTCTGAAGGCATATATTGAAAACTTTCCTATCTAAATCTGCATGGGAGAAGAAAGATAACCACAAAAAATAGGCATCAATTCATTTGAAAGGCACAGTTTTATCCATTAAATGAATGAATGAATGATCATTAAACTTTCACTTCTCATTATAATCTGATGATCTGTTACCAAGATCTGGTGTTTAAAAAAAAAAGGAGTAAAATTCATTCTGTGATTATGCTATAAATTTGTCAGAAAGGTCCATTATTACTTCTTCTAAATTTATATATGAAGAGACACCCTGTGCCTGGAATTTCAGTTTTAAATTATGAGTCTATCGTATTCTGTCTATATTCCATCTGTACAAGAACAGTTCCAAGGGAAAAATGCGATTATGAAATATGCTACCTATGCAAAAAAAAAAAAAAAATCTGCTGTTAAACTTAGAATGAAGCCAAGGAGTTGCCTGTGAACTCTAGTCAATCAGAAGGAAGCATCAGGGGCATTTGAGGAGGGATGGTTGTTTACCTGACTGAGCTCTCTCCACAAGAGCGTGTCTAAAAACTGCAATGTTATTTATGGAATGACTTCTAAGTTTAAGAAACAGTCGACCTGTTAGCTTAAAATAGGCTTTATGTTCACCACTTCAGAAACTGTCTTTGTACTTGAGCAGATTTCAAGTTCCATAACGTGACACGACTAACCCTTAGACTTTCCAAAACAACCAAGTATTCAAGATTATACTGTCTTCTTCCTCTCCACTGAACACGCATGCAAATATTCAATGGATTTTTAGATATTTTTATCACAATAACATATGCCTTAGCCAAAACAAAGCTAAGTTTATATAGCTAGTTCTAGCAGGAAATACCGGCTGCTAACTTGAAGGGTTCTATTTGGAAGACTAAAGATAACCTACAAATTATTCTAAAATAACACTTGACTATAACCATTCCTTGTTTCATCTACTTAACTCTTCACTGATCAGACAGTCCTAGGAAGAGAAAGATTTTTAAAGCTATAATAAGAGTAGCATAATTCAATGACAAACAGAAAAGATAATAATAAATCAGATCTGCACACATTTAAATATCCAAAACATGAAACAGAGTAAAAGATCAGGAAGGGAAATTCAAGGGACTATAATTAGGAACAATAAAAGGTACGCATTTAAAGTTTTATTCATCCGAGGAATGAAGTCAGAATTATAAACCGTGTGATACACCACCACCCTACCTAACGTCCATCATTGAACATGGAAACAAAGGAACTGAAAAGTTCACTGAATTGGCCAAAATCAAGCGAGAAAGTACAAAAATAAGGGGTCCAATCTTCTGTCACTCTGCCTAAGAGATTATTATGATGCTTTGTAATCACTGCATCCATGATGCCACCTGAGGGTTTCCTGAGACTTTAACTAGTGGGTGTTGAATCTTGGTAGACCGTGTGAAGAAGCAATCACTTACACACACACACACACACACACACACACACAAATACACTTATGCACACATGTCATTTACTAACCTCTCAACCATGTGGAGGATAGACAATGAAGGAGTTCAATACCTTTTCACTGATTCTATCCCACCCGTCCTGGAAGTTCTGCTGCACTCATTCCCACTGTATGGTATCTAACCATTGGTCAAATGGATGGACCCAGAAATATGAAATGTCACATATGGCAACGACCAGGGAAGTAAGTCTCAGGATAACGAAAATTTTAAAGGGGAGAAAAAACAATTACCACTACATTTGAAATTTTACAGCAGATCCCAAAACTCCCTCCCTTCTTCTTTTTTTTTTTTTTTAAGATTTTATTTATTTGTCAGAGAGAGAGCACAAGCAGGGGGAGCTGCAGGCAGAGAGAGAGGGAGGAGCTCCCTCCCACTGAGCAGGGAGCCCGACATGGGACTCGATCCCAGGACCCTGGGATCATGACCTGAGCCGAAGGCAGATGCTTAACGACTGAGCACCCAGGCACCCCTACTGCCTCCCTTCTTTTCTAAAAAATAAAAATAACAACCTTAAAACATACCAGTAGTAAAAAGATTTACTTAAAATATATGCACCATCATCATTCTATAGGATTTAAAGTTTTCCTTAAATCAATATGTGTTTCCTAAATAGGTCTTTAGATGAACAGTTAAGTTAGAAAATACCAATTAGGCCCCTCTGGCACCTACACAAGCTGGGAGAACAAGACCTCAGTCAGCAACACTTTGAGATTCAGAAACATCAAGTAAGTATTGGTTAAAGGATAACTGGAGAAAAAAAAGAGGAAATGCAAATCTTTGCAACTGGGGCATTCTAATTTCTCACAGACTGAAAAATCAAACTTAGAAGCTGGGTCACAGAGCCCAAGAAAATCCTCCCACATTTCCAGTAGGAAGTACCTCTAAGAGGAGCTTGCTAAACTCTCATAGAGTGAAACTGATTTTTTTTTTTAGCAGAAAAATTCATTACCTGATTACAAGACTTCCCAAAGCTAAATGATAATAATGCATATCCTCCAAAACTCCCTTATGTGCTAAATGTCAAAAGCAAATGTTAATTTGCAGACAAATATCTTTACCAAGAATTACCCTGAAATGCTGTGTAAACTAAGTTCTCATTAACTACTCCCTTAGGCTGAATTTTAAAAACCATCATGCTATCAAAAGTGTCAGGTAGATAAAAAGCTAAAACAGAAATCAGAAACTTTAAGATGAATCTTTAGCTCCACAAGTTAGAGAAAAGAATATCCAATCAAAGCACCGAGCTTCACCAAGGGCAGCATTTCTAAAGATCCTTCCGTACCCGCAGAATCAAGCTGTACAGAGGTCTTGTCCTATTAACCTCAACGACATTCAGTTTGTTAACAGAAAAATAATACTACACACATTCTAAGGAAACTCAACTTTCAAATCACCAGCAAGAAATATTGAATACAAATAAATATTTTTAGAAACATATGCTATGTTAAAGGTGGAGCTTACTTTTCTCAAGGCTTAAAGATTATAATGTGTAACGGAAGAAACCCACATTTTGCTGGGAATCTGGAGACAGGGTTACAGTTTCAGCTTGGGGCATGACTGTCCTCTGTTTCTTAGGCAAGTCACTTCATTTCTCTTCCCCTCAGTTCCTTGATCTCTAAAAGGAACAGGAGAGACTCCACTAACGTTTTAGCTTCCTGATTTACCATCTCTGGCCTTATGTGAGTATAGGTACACAAACATATCTATGCTGAACAAGACACTACAAAAACATGGCCCTTTATTTATCCAGGTTTTATACTCTATTCCTAGTCCTTTTTATTATTTTGTCTACAAGTGTAACTATTGCCCACAGTCACAAAGGTAGTGATAATTACAATAGCTAACACATAAGTGCTTATTACACATAAGTCCTTATTACGTGCCAGGTACTGGGCCAGGTACTGGGCTAGGCTCTTTACATATATTAACTCCCTTCTTCCTCAACACAGCCCTATGAGATAGAAACCAGTATTATGCCCATTTTCAGACATGAGAAAACTGAGATACAGAGCAATTCTGTAACTTGCCCAGAGTCATAAGATTCACAGGCGGATTTGCCAGGATTTGACCCTAAACATTTTGGCCCTGGAGCATTTCCTGCTTAACTACCACCTAGAGAGTCTATGGTGGGAAAGGCGAAGTGCAGCAGAGTTCATCTGCAAAATGTTGTTGAGGGAGCAAAAACTGACCTTATACTGTGAATTCTGTCCGGAACAATCTGTAGCTCATGATTTACAAACCCAACACAGGCACTTGCCATTGATATACTTTTCTTTCACACTTCAGTTTCACAATTAACAGTGACCTTAAAGAGATTAAATTATATCTCCCTCCCTTCTTTCTCCTATTAGGGGAGATGCACAATTAACACAAACGGTGTAAGTACTGGTGACTTTTTCGTCCTCTGCCGAGTAGGCACCACTCAGCTATAATAGGGCTCGCAGTCACGGTCCAAGGACACTGCATGTTCAGTCATGTGCCCTAAAACCTACAAGCAGAAAACAGTGACCAGCCAGGAGTGGAAACACCAGTTCCACAGCCTGAAATCTTGAAGACGGGGCAGTCTGAAGTACTGAGACCAGAAGGTAACCCAAAAAATGCCTGCGCATCAAAATACACTGCCTTGTGCGTTTAAACTGCTAACTGGTATTCACAAGTGCATTTCAACTGCTAACTGGTATTCACAATCAGGACAGAGAGAAAATGCTAGTAATCAAGGAAGTGCTATTTAACCAACTAGCACATGTTATGTTTACATACATATTTCCCCATTCATAAATCAACTCGAATCTCAAGAGCCGCGCACTTGGCCGAGTTCCAGGACAGATTCAGGATTTCAGTGGGCTAAGGCCCAGGAAGGAGAAAAGCACGTCTGAGTTCTGGAACCCAGGAAGCCCTCGGAGACCTCTGAGGGTCACAGCGCTGCACTCGCACCTAGGCTGCCCCTGACAGCGGGGGGCAAGTCCCCGATGGGCAAAGCTGAAAGGAAATTACTTCAGCGGAGAGCGGATGGTGAGCAACCCCCGCAGGGGCAAAGCCACACTTTGGCTCACCACCACATCCCTTGAGTTTTACGTCCAAGGCCACAGACTTTCATCCCCTGCTCTTACAAACCCGGCCCCGAGGGACAGGGGCTTGAGAGTGGTCGCTAGCACACCGGGGAAGAGGTGCAGTTTTGCACCTCTTTAAGGGAAAACAAACATTTTAACGAAAACAACCCATGGAGAAGCTAGCGAAGACTCCTTCGCAGGGCCTGTCTCGGGGCTTTTGAATCACTTCCTCCTTTTCTGATGTCTCTGAGCTTGAGATTACGAAGTTGCTGAGAAAGTCTTGCCGCTCGGGGCAGCTTCCTGCGAGCGAGCCGAGCGCGCGGCGCTGTCCGCGGGCGCAGACCCAGCCGCGCGGCCCGGCCACCCTCGGGCGGGAGCTGGGGGACACTGCGGCGCGAGCAGGGACAGGGACGGTTCAGGAGACGGAGCGCGGGCGCTGCCCAGCCCGCGCCCCCCGGCTTACCCCAGGGTGCTGATGAAGCCGTTGACCGAGCCCTCCGCGTACAGGGACACGATGTCCCCTATGTAGAGGAAGCTGGACATTTTATCAGACATGCTGCTTCATGCTCCAAAGTAGACGTCCCTCCTCTTCCCTTCTCCGGGGAGCCGCCGCGGCAGAGGCGGAACGGAGCGCACGGCAGCAGCGCCGACAGCGGCGGCGAAGGGCACGGCCTGAGTGACCGAGTGTCGTGGCTCAGCCCTGCCCCCGCGCCGGGGGAGCTGACCAGGAGCGAAGCCGCCGCTGCAGACACCCCGCGACGTGCGCAGCCCCGGCGCCCCGAGAGCCGCAGCCGACACTTCCCCGGCAGGTTTCCTGTTCCTTTCAGAAGTTTTCTCTCCAACACCTTTGCTCCTCCTCCCGCCTCCTCCGCTCCCCCCTCCGTGTCCCCTCCCCGCTCTGCGCCCCACCGCGGCCGTCCCCGGCGCCCGGCGGCTGCTGGTGGTTGCAGAGCCCCTCGGTCCCCTCGGGGGAATTTTTGGACCAGGTGGCGATGCCCATTGGGCTGAGGGGTGGAGAGGAGCCCGGGTGAAGGGGGTGGGAGGCCAATCAGCGAGCGGCGGCCGGGGGCGGAGCTGGACCCGGGCGGGGCGACTGTGCGGAGGCCCGGCCACCCGGGAGGCGGCGCGCTGTGGTGTACGGCGGGAGCTGGTGGGGCTGCGGGGGCCGCGAGCCGGGGAGAGGGCGCCTCATAGCTGCCCTGGAGCGTCCGGACCTGGCGTGCGACAGTCCCCGCCGGGGAAAGCAAAGGATGGCGGGGCCCAGACGTTTTCCCCGAGCTCTTAAGGGGGCAGGGAGGGTGACAATTGGCCTTGAGGCGGGCGCGGAGGACGCGGAGGACGCCAGCGGTGGAGTGAGCCCCCTAAACGCCGAGAGATGAAAAGGTGGAGCCGGAGTCCATGGGTGGGGTGGGGGTGGGTAATTTGCTGCCGAGGGAAAGGAAAGTGTTGAAGTAAGGGGGGGAAATAGAAATAAAGAATAAATACATAATAAAGAAAGAAAATAAAGAGGGGGAAGGAAGGAAGGAAGGAAGGAAGGAAGGAAGGAAGGACCGCGGGCAGGCGGGGCGGGCGCCGGGGAGGGGCGGAGGAAGGAAGGGAGGGAGGGAGGGAGGGAGGGAGGGAGGGAGGGAGGGTGGGTGGGAGGGTGGGTGAAGGTGGATCTGTATTTACTTGGGAGTATGTGGTTTTGGATTTTGTCTCAAATATATGGCGTTAGTGAAACTTGACCTGTCAGCAGATGTCCAGGTGGACGCGAACCGCCATGGAGGTAAACGTCACTTGGCCGAGCCAGCAATTCTTGTAGCCAACCGGTGGCTGTGAACCTTCTCTAGTCTCCAAGGACACGCCTCCCGTGCTTCCTTAACTCCAAGCCAAGGTTGAGCCCACTGTCATCATCTCACTGACAATCTTCCTGTGTTTACATTTAAAGCTGCTGACTGTTAAAACTCTAGCAGCCACGAAAGTGGGGGCAGGACACGTTTCCACACCTCTGTTGCTTTTGTACCCCTCATCTTATCATTTTAGAAGCCCTACCTTTCTGGAAGACCTGGAGAAGGCAAACTCTTTTGAACGTGGGTTATGACACTAGCAAACTGATTAAAGAATTGCGACCTTGAGTAATCTCCACAGAGCAAGGTTTACAGAAAGGCAGAGGAACGGGGCTGGGCATGTAGAGGGATGTATGTCAAATTGTGCAACTGACCAAAACTTAAATTATAGTTCAGAGATGTCTTACACGTCTTACAGTTAGTTCTGAGATGGTTTGGGTTGAGACTTATAATCACACAATAGAATATGAAAGAAAAATAAGCTTAATAGTCAAATGTGTAGTTTTAGAAAGCCTACAGGAAAGAAAAGAATAGAGTGTTAGACCCAGAATCCAGGAAATGCCCCCGCAAAGCCTGTAAGTATTGAGATAAACTGGACCCAGTCATCTTCCTACCATGCAGCTGACAGATCTCTTTACTTATGTGTTCTCCTTTGGAAAAGGGTACTTAGCAACTTAGAAATGGCTGTTACATGATAGAAACCCTCCTCTGTCTACACAAATGGTATTACTGTTTGGAGCCTCGAAGACATTGAACATGAACTATTTACAAGCTTCAGATGGAACAAAATGATGACCCTGGAAATAGAGGTTTCTGTTTATCCAGGGCATTTGTGTATTACATTCTATCATTGCTCATACTGTGTAGTCCTGTGCCATACATGTAATGGATGCTCAACAATTACTGCTCAAAGTCATAAATGTTTTTCCTTGGATATTGGAACTCTGAAACACTGCTAGAGGAAATGTTAAATGACACAGCACTTTGGGAAACAGTTTAGGACTTCCTCAAAAAGTTGAACATAGAGTTACCATTTGACCCAACAATTCCATCTCTAGGTATATATCCAAGAGAAATGAAAAAAAAAAAAAAAATATATATATATATATATACACACACACAAATGTTCACAGTAGCTTTAGTCATAAAAGCCCAAAGTGGAAATTTCCCAAATGTCCATCAACTGATGAATAGATAAACACAGTGGAACACTATTTGATCATGAAAAGGAATGAAGTACTGATTCATGCTACAACATGGATGAAACTTAAAGAAATTCTGCTAGAATGGGAGAAGATATTTGCAAATGACATATCAGATAAAGGGCTAGTATCCAAAATCTATAAAGAACTTATCAAACTCAACACCCAAAGAACAAATAATCCAATCAAGAAATGGCAGAAGACATGAACAGACATTTCTACAAAGAAGACATCCAAATGGCCAACAGACACATGAAAAAGTGTTCAACATCACTCGGCATCAGGGAAATAAAAATCAAAACCACAATGAGATACCACCTCACCCCAGTCAGAATGGCTAAAATTAACAAGTCAGTAAACGACAGATGTTGGCGAGGATGCGGGGAAAGGGGAACCCTCCTACACTGTTGGTGGGAATCCAAGCTGGTGTAGCCACTCTGGAAAACAGTATGGAGGTTCCTCAAAAAGTTGAAAATAGAACTACCCTATTACCCAGCAATTGCACTACTGGGTATTTACCCCAAAGATACAAATGTAGTGATCCAAAGGGGTACGTGCACCCCAATGTTCATAGCAGCAATGTCCAAAATAGCCAAACTATGGAAAGAGCCTAGATGTCCATCAACAGATGAATGGATAAAGAAGATGTGGTATATATATATATATATATATATATATATATATATATATATATATAT